>NC_073304.1:83308251-83478969 GCF_027595985.1 Sorex araneus
TTCAATAACTCTTTAGTCAGAAATGTTCTCCTCTTCCTTTGACATACCATCACAACCTGTTCTTACTTCCAATGACCAACTACCATATCTGTCATTCAACAAGCTTATTTTAGCTCATAGTTCACATTCCCTACATGACAGGTGCTAAGATTTATTTCTATTTATGCCAACACACTTAACAAGCTACCATAAGCATAGTAGTTGCACTAAACTAAATCATACTTGTATAAACTCAACATTAAATTAAAAAATAAAAAGGGATTCCACAATTTTAGTGAAATTTCAGAATTAGCTTGGGATTTTTAAATTATCTATTGTCAATGACTATTTTGATAGATTAAGTGTTTGATAGGTTCACTCTCTAAAGAAATACTTAACATATAAGTATTATAGATGAACATCTCGCTTTAACAAAGTAAGACTAGAGAATGTGAGGAGTTTAACATTCAAGTGAGGCCTAAATGATATCATTTTCTACAAGAGCAGGAATGTAATGAACAGAAACTATGTAAAGTCTCCATGTATGTATCTTATTTCTTCACTTTTCTTCTACATGCAACCTAAATCAATCAATCAACTACTGTCTCATTTCTATTCTTTTTGCCAATTCAGATGCCTTGAAAAGTACCTTGGGTCTGAAACACCCAGCCATCTGCTACCTTTCAATGCAAAGAAATTGTGAAGACCACCTTTAGAAGCTTGTGTCAATGAACTGATACACCAAACATGAAAGATGATTTATAACATTTCTTACCTGGACTAGTCATATATAACATCTCCTACCTGGACTAGTTATACTGAAGATCTAAGCATTAAAAAGGATATGAAAAGATAGTGAGATAGACATCATTTTCCAGTTCATAAGAAAACAGTTGTGACAAGTACTGCTCTGTCATCCAGAGGACAGTGGCACTTTAGTGTCATTCTGATGTTCCAGTTATAGATGTGGCTTTTCTGAGTAGTGTGAAATTAATCAAGTATAAATTTTTAAACTAACTTGACTTAGAATTTGTGTTTTTGCTTTTTGACTTTTATTTATTTTTGTTATTAATTTTTTAACTTTTATGTCATAAGACAATAAGGAAGCAGCAGTTAAAAATAATATAAAACATTGGCATTTATATATTTAATTTAATTAGTTGTCAATTAATATGAGACACTCCAAAGAACCATAACATATAGAAATAGTTATTTTTGATAAGAACTATAGTATGGAAAACAATCTCCTTACTATTTTTTAAATGTAGCAATATTGTTATTTATTCAGCCATTAATTAAGATGATTGAATTTGGCATGAACTCCACATTACTTTTTTAAAAAAAAAAATTTAATTGGATATCCAGGAGATAGACCATTACAAAGCTGTTCACAATTAGATTTCAGTCATACAATGGTCTAGTGTCCATCCCTCTACCAGTGCACCTTCTACCACCAATGTCCCCGTTTCTCTACCACCATCCCTCAACCCCTTACCCCCAATTCCCATGAACAAACATGGTGTTTGTTCAGAGTACTCAGCATTTTTATCAGGACGGTAAGGCTGAAGTAGCTTTTCAATTGGGTGACAGCTTTGGAATGTGGATATGACTGCTGAGGCTTTCAGAAGTACAGTGTGGTGAGTGTAAGTAGCCCATCTCGACTCCAAGAAAGCCTGGAGATTTCAGTCACAAAACCCGCATACCCGAATTTTCAGCAGATTATATCTTGGTGAGGTCCATCCTGAGACACTGGAGTCAGGTCACGGGTATGGTGGCGATTTTGGATTGTGGAAGCAAGTGGCTGCTGGGGGCTCTTGCTTGGGTGAGCCACCAGGCCAACCTGTCTGCACTCCAATTTTCCCTGGTCTTTTCAGTCATGTGTGAGTCTGAGATTAACTGCGGTTTTTGATCTCTTTTGAGATTATCTATTGGTCTCTGAAATAAATCCAACAAACGAGTTTGTATAGCTGAGCCAGAGGTGGTTTGTGGGCATGGCTCCCACATACCTAACTTTCAGCCATATAATTTCTTTGTAAACTTGGTCCCAAGTTGTTGGAGTCCAGCCAAAGGCACAGAGGCAGTTTGGGGTATCAGGAAGCCTGAAGGCATCATCAGGCTGCTAATACACTAGCCTTGCAGGTACAGGTTGACCTGCTGATGGTACCATAACCCCAAATTTCATTACTATTGATTGAGTCAAGTTAACGTCCATGTACCTCCAACTATTTCTGTGTATCTGTCTATTTTCATTTGTTAGAATTTATGGCAAATATCTTACTGTACATTTTTGTGAAATTTGAGAAAATTTATCATATATTAGATACTTGCTTTCTTATCTGCATGTTTAAAAATGATCTACTGATATTTACAAGTGATCAGCAAATAATTTGTCACTGTAGGTCCCAAGATAATATATGTCATAGGGTTTCTTATGAGAGTGGGATAAAAGGTCAAAAGCAATGCTACTTTTCTCCTGCCCTCTACTGTGCCAAAACATATCCTCTTAGGAATAATAGTTAAACCATAAACCGAGTCCAGAAAGCTGAAGATCAATCTCCCTTTCTGCCTCCTCTGACCCCTTTTTATCTAAAGCTGCTTCCAGTATTCCCTATATTAAGCTAATGATTATCCATGATGAGATTGGAGAATAGCAATATGGAATAACAAGAGAGCATCAGGAACTGAATTTATCTTCCTACCTGAAATTAAAAAACAAAACAAAACTTTTTGTTGTTGTTTGGGGGATGGAAAGAAAGCAGATAGATGAAGATATAGGCCTTGAATGAGCCTTACCCAGGTTCAATCCCCAGCTCCATACAGATCCCAAGTATTTTCACATATACCTCTGGAGGACTCTGAGCCCTGTCAGTGTGGTCAGTAGTGGTTCTTGGGACAGCACAATTAGACTCAAGCACCACTTCATCCTTAAGTCCTACCACTGGATCACTAGTCAGGTTTTCTGTGTAACATGAGGAATGGCCAGAGTACCATTTGCCCGCCCCCCCCCACCAAACGAAAAAGCTTATGAGTCAGGGGGAGATAGTACAAAGGGCCAGAATGCATATTTAACATGAGGAATTTAGATTAGATTTCCATCACTTCATGGTCTTCTGAGCCCAACAGGAGCAACCCCTGTGCAAAGTGCCAGAAATTGTCCTGAGTACTTCTGGGTATGACCCAAAAACTAAAAATTAAAATAATAAAAATACCTTAATCTGGAATGTATCTTTTTAATTTTATGAGGCTCTCTCTTCTTTTTCTTCCCTCTCTTCATTCTTTCTCCTCTCATATAACTAAATTAAACTATTTTCCTTTGGGGGCTGGAGTGATAGCACAGCAGGTAGGGCATTTGCCTTGCATGCAGCCGACCTGGGTTTGGATCCCAGCATCCCATATGGTCCCCTGGGCACCGCCAGGGGTAATTCCTGAGTGCATGAGCCAGGAATGACCCCTGTGCATTGCCGGGTGTGACCCAAAAAGCAAAAAAAAACTCTATTTTCCTTTATTAAAATAAGTTATATTTAAAAAAAGGTTGGAAATATTGGACTTCACAGGACATAAAGAGATAAATAAATTAGATGAGCACTAAAATTGTCTCATTTTATTAACTTAGATGAAATTTCAAGTCCAGTGTAGTAAGGAGAAAACAAAAACAACATAAAGTCTAGCTTAGAATTTATGAATTAAGGAGACAAAGCAGGGAGACTTGAAAAGTATAAAAGTAGTCTCAAAACCTCCTATGTGAGCAAGATAATTGCATCCCATAACAAAGCTAATGGTTATCTATAGAAACATCACAATTTTATCCGAATATCACAATGTTACCCAACAGGAACAATAGCACAGCAGGTACGGCATTTGCCTTGCATGAAGCTGACCTGGGTTTGATTCCTTCGTCCCTCTCAGAGAGCCTGGCAAGCTACCGAGAGTATCCCGCCCACACGGCAGAGCCTGGCAAGCTACCCATGGTGTATTCAATATGCCAAAAACAGTAACACGTCTCACAATGGTGCCTGCTCGAGCAAATCAGTGAACAATAGGATGACAGTAGTGACACTGACAGTAACAGTATTCAAAATATTCCAGGAATACAGAGAAGAAAATATGTCCTATGATCAACTATTAAAATCTATATAGAACTGAAACAAATGTCAAAGTTAGTAGACAAGGACTTAAAAATAGTCTTTTTATAATTCCATACTTCCATAGTTATATAGGAAAAAATAAGATATATAAAGGAGACACAAAAAATTAACACCAAATTTCTACAAATTAATAAACTATTTGAAAAAATCAAATATTATGAATGTGCTTAACAGCAGATTAGGCTATACAACAGAAAAATCGGTGTGGTTAAAGATAAAGCAAAGTAGAACCTATGTAAAAATCAAGAGAAAAATAGAACCAAAATAATCCTATTGAGATCAGCTTTAATAAACTGTATAACAATCAACAGTCTTACAGTTAAAGTCAATAGAGATAGGTGAAACAGAAAAAGAAATTTAAAAAAACAATTATGTCTCTTTATCTAACTTCAAGACATTTTATCACTTACTTTAAGAAATCTGATTGTATCAAAATCATGTTAATTTATTCATGTTCTCATGAGAAATAGTGCAGCAGGAAGAGCTGTATACTTCAAACTCTCCAAGACAAAGTGATCATGTCAAATAGCAGTGTGACCAAGAATTTGTTTCCCTGCTCTAGCACTTTTATTAGAAACTTAGAGAAAACCCTAGCACACTTGTGCATGATTGAGATAAATGGCACTGGTAAGATATTTTAATAATGGTTCATATTATATGTAATTACACAATAAGTTGAAGACCCAGTGAATATTCATTTAATATACCCTGAGTTAGTGGGGCTGGAGAGAGAGTATAGCCATTAGGGTACTTGCCTTGTATGGGGCCCACCCAGGTTCAATCCCTAGCAACCCATCAGGAACCCCAAGCTCTGTCAGGAGTGTTCCCTGAGTACAGAGCTAGGTGTAAGCCCTAAGCACTGTAGTGTGGCCCCAAAAACAAACAAACAAACAAAAAGACACCCTGCATTTTCATTATTTTAATTCTATGAAGGGACTGGAGCGATAGCACAGTGGGTAGGGCATTTGCCTTTCACTCAGCCGATCCGGGTTCGATTCCTTCGCCCCTTTCTGAGAGCCTAACAAGGCAAGCTACTAAGAGTATCTCACCCACACAGCAGAGTCTGGCAAGATACCCGGGGCGTATTCAATATGCCCAAAACAGTAACAACAAGTCTCACAATGGAGAGATTACTGGTGCCCGCTCAAACAAATCGATGAACAACGGGATGACAGTGACAGTGACAATTCTATGAATATTTTAATTCTTCTGAGCATTGAAGATGTGCACATCCCTTAAATCGGTATATTGTATCTCAATTAATGTTCTAATAATACCTAGTTCTGTAAACTTATTAGCATTAAGGGAAAAAGATAAATAATTCAGTGAATTTTCAAACATTGGAACTTGTCTTAGTACATAGCTCCATTGGGAAAAATCTGTTTGAATAGCAGAGAGCCTGGCAAGCTACCGAGAGTCTCCCACCCACAAACCAAAAACAGTAACAATAAGTCTCACAATGGAGACGTTACTGTTGCCCGCTCGAGTAAATCAATGAATGGGATGACAGTGCAACAATGCTATAGTGCTGTTTGAATACAAATAATTGATTGCATTTATTTTTTATTTTTATTTATTTATTTGTTTATTAGTGAATCGCCATGAGGTACAGTTACAAATTTATGAACTTTCATGTTTACATTTGGTTTACATCCCTCCACCAGTGCCCATTCTCCCCCACCAATGTTCCCAGAATCCCTCCCACCACCCCCACCCCAACCCCCACCACCTCGCCCTGCCTCTGCGGCAGGGCATTTCCTTTTGTTCTCTCTCCTGTTGGGTGTTGTAGTTTGCAACAGAGGAATTGAGTGGCCATCATGTTCAGTCTATAGTCTACCTTTGGTATGGCAATTAGACTAATTAGTGGAACATAGTTCAGGTATACTTCAGCTGTAGCAGCTTTCATCCAGTTCCTTAAGGATCTCTTACATGCTCCATCCTCATTACCATACACATGGCTTTATGTATCAATTGTAACTTCATTTCATTTAAGTGAGCATGTCCTACCTAATCGTTTTAAAAGACCATTTTAATGTCATACCTCTTTCGAACCACCACATCTAAAACATTTCGTATGCACTTACTCAGCCCCATGAATATTAATCACATTAGTATCTGCCATTACATCATATTTCTAGTTATTTGTTACTCTAGAACAGGAATTGACAAATTGGGCCTTGGAATGTGCAACAGAGATCCTATGTGACTTTTAATAACTAAGATATAAAAATTACTATCTGATCTTTCCAAAAGTGCTTGTCACTAGTGATTACACTAGAGTGTGAATATAATGGAGGAGGAATTTTATTTGGTTTAGTTTACTGCCATGAGCTGAACTGTATCATGCCTTAATTCATATGTTGCATTTCTAACTTCCCCAATTAGTACATGATGTATTTAGAGGTAGTATTTAAAGTGATATAATAAGTTGGATGTGTGGGTCCTAACCCAATATGGCCAATATTCTTATAGGAATAAATTTCACACACACACACACACACACACACACACACACACACCCTTACGGCATGGGAGGGCACAGGGAGAAGACAACCAACTACAGTTCATGAAATACTTCAGAAGAATTCAACTGCACTCAGTGTACTAACCTTCAAGAAACGTTAATATTTATTTTAGGATTAATGTAATTAAAATTAGGAGTCATTTTTTTCCAAAATATTGTATTGCAATTAACTCAATTCAACAATCTTTGCCTCTGAAAAACATTTTAGAACTGCAAATAGTACTTCATTAAAAAAATTAAGCAAGTTTTTATGATTCCTGAATTATTATTATTGAATTAGCATGAAGTTTTAAAAACACACATTTTATTTTCACTCAGGGTCACATTACTCCATGATAAGACTACATTTTAAAATTTTTCAGGGGCGGGGGACCTATGGGTTTCTACAGCTATGCTCAAAGCTTCGTACTGGATCTGAGCTCAGGATCACTCCCAGATTGGCCACTTACAAGGCAAGCACCTTACCCACTGCACTATCTCTTTGAACCTAAAATTATGTTTCTAACAGAAACATCAAGACCGGGCTATAGCTCGGTGATAGAGCACAAGTTAGGCATGTGTGGGCCCCTGTTGTAAATCCATACAACTGTTAAAAGGAATTTTAGTAATCAACAAACCAGGATTACGACACAACACAAAGAGTAAGAAAACACACTCACTGAAACAACATTGTAGAGAGTACAATAGACAGGATGATTGCCTTGCATTCAGCCAACATGGATTAAATTATTGACACTACAGTTCCCTGAGTTCTATGAGGAGTGATCCCTGAGCACAGAGCTAGGAGTAATCCCTGAGCACTAATGGGTGTGCACCCCCAAAAGAAAATATTTCATTCTAAAATGGATCTATTTCATTCAACCATGACTTTTCATCAGTCTCTTTCCTTTCCTGAAACTTCACATCAGTGTTCAATTGCTAGTAATAGAAATGTCCAGAAAAAAAAAAAACTTCTTTTTAAAATCTGACAAGATAGCCGTGTCCCACCTTCAGTTGTAGGAATAATTGTGCACACACTTTGTAGTGCTTAAACACACCTGGCTGCTGTATTTCCAGATTTTGCTTGTGACTGTGGATCTCAAAGATAGCAGCATTGCTAGGCTCAAACAGCAGAGCTGCCAGAAGCAAGCTCGGCACATAGAGTAACCCCAGAGAATTGAATTCATGACTGTATGTTCAGAAGGCAGATGCCCTAAATCACTGCATTGTTTCTCTCTAGGCCAAACTTGATGGTACCTATACAGTTGGCATTTGGATATCTTTCCATTTTGAAGAATATAAACAAATTTATTTAATAGACAGTGTTCTATTGTCTTTGCACTGAAAATGCAATGAATGATGAATGACTATTTAAAATTGTTTCAGAATGTTGTAAACTAATACAACTATTTGAGAAATATTTTTGAATATTATTTCACATAATATTAGCCCGGCAAGCTACCGAGAGTATCCTGCCTGCATGGAAGAGCCTCATAAGCTCCCTGTGGTATATTTGATATGCCAAATACAGTAACAGTAATAGGTCTCATTCCCCTGACTCTGAATAGAGCCACCAATCATTGGGAAAAACGAGTAAGGAGAGGCTGTTAAAAATCTCAGGGCTGGGATTAATGGAGATGTTACTGGCACCCGCTCGAGTAAATCCATGAACAACGGGATGACAGTGATACAGTGATTTCAGGGTTGTGGACATGGCCCAAGTATACAAGGCTCTGAATTTGACCCTGGTACCACATGTCTCCCTGCAACCCACTATAAACATATGTGAGCGCACATGTGCATGCACACACACACACACACACACACAAACACACACACAGAGTTCACCTATAAAAATGTCTAAATTGCAAGTAACATTTCTAAAGACAAGCACTGTGACTTTTGTCTCCTTATCTAATCTTTATCTCACAGTGATCTATGTAAACCTACTTCTGGGCACAAAGTCTGCATTCCATAAATGATTGTCAGTGACTTCCATAAAGCCTTCCCCTCTGGAGAGACCTCAACTGTCTGATCCCTTTTCTTTCTCCTTAGTTACCAGTCATCTATTGCCTTTACCTTTTTCTCTTTCAACTTAGATTCCATGGTACAGTACTTTGAACACTGTCTGTCTTCCTCAAATCTCCTGTTACAATAATTTGTTCCATTGGCCTAGAAAACCTTCAAACTTGTCAAATCTGGCCTCTATTCAGAGGATACTCAATATTGCTAGAAAAAAAATACAGTAAGCAATTGGGGCCAATGTTAACATCTGGTCTTCCTCTTCATTTGGACCTTTAATGCTGCCCAACACTCCTAGACTGACTGTCTCTATTTCTATACAGAAATAAATCTAAACCTTTCACTCTCTAAAACCTTCTTACCTCAGGCTGGAAAAAGAGAGTGAGTGAGAGGTCTTGGGGCAAGAACTAGACTGCTTGCCTTGTACATAGCTGACCATGGTTTGATTCCTAATACCACATATGGTCCCCAAGCATCACCAGGAGTAAGCACTGAGTACCACCAGCTGCAGTGTCAAGACGAAAACAAACAATAAAGCAACCTCACTATGAAATCTCTCTCTGTCTAAGAGCTCATCTCATAGAAAAAAGTCCCTGAATCTTCAGCAAACCTACAAATACATATGTAACGCTTTCTAGGTGTTCTTTATTTCCTTCCAATCTAATGGTAGAAGGAATTGTCCTTCCATCTAAATTATGAAGTTCAACATTTTTATTCATCTCAGATACATGCTTCAATTGAATATCCCTCCCTACAACTTTTACCTTCAAACAGCTAAAGGTATGTCCTTTAGAAGGAAAAATATATGCACCCTTTGTGGCTTAATAGAGCATATTATTTTATTCAGTTGGGAATTTACAACATAACAGTTTAAATAAGAAGTGCCATATCACAGGAAATATTAAAAATTAAATTTATTGAGAGTAACCATGTCAATAGTTACACAGTAACAATATCAATAGCCAGTATTTGCTAAATACCTATAATGTGCCAAACACTATGCTAAGCATTTGCATAAATATCTCATGTAACACCACAACTCTGAAAAACCAATATCATTATTTCCGTTTTAAAAAATAAGCTGAGATTCAAAGAGCTAGGTTATTACCCAGGATCACTACATAAGAAATAGGGAGGAAAAAAGTTAAAAAACAAAACAAAAAAATAGGTGAAGATGAGATTTGAAGTCAAGTGCTTCTGACTCTATATTCCTAAACTATCACCATTACTATTTCCTCAAGCCCATATTTTCATCCCGTAGGAAAGAAGATCTAAAGAAGTGATCTCAAAGGCTCTCATTTAATTCTAAGAATCTCTATTTCTTTTCTGATTTTTTTTGTGGGGGTGGGGGGACATGTAGGATAACATAGCCTCAGGTAGTATAGGTTTATTGGGTTACTCCAATCACTGTGCTCCCTTTCCTCTGTGTTTATTTGTAACTTCTTTCTTTGTATTCTGTTGACTTGTAAATATTGTTTTTCTCTTCTCCCTGAGTCCTTTACATAGTTTATTCAGAGCAGAGTCCTTTTGTATGGGCACAGGAAGACTGTAGCAAATGCTATGCTTTTGTAACCTGGGAGTCATTTGACTTTGCATATTATTTTCCTCCTGGGCATCTGTTCTCTCAACCTAAGCCTCAGCTGCCCTTACTTCCTAGCACACTCAAAAGCAGGGTCCCAATGAGGGATAGGCAAGTGGTGAGTTGTGTGCTACCCTGGCATTGAGATGGGTCTGGCCAAAGTGACTAATGCTTAAGTTAAGAGCTTGGTCATGGACAAATGCTGTCATGATCTAAATAGTGATAACTAGATTCAGACCCTGCAAGGGTTAGGAATGATTAATCTGGCCTGCGTGCTGCAGTCTGAGTCTGTGGCAAGACGTTGCCAGGAGAGGTGCCCTACAAGCCTCAATGTATTTCTTATAGTCCATACAAAACTAACTAGTATTAAGATGTTAATGAGTTCTTAGACTAAGGAAAGAGAAAAACCTTAAGAGGTATTTTGCCTGCTGCAGTCAGGAAGGGCTTTTGGAATGCCTGGCCCTCAGGAAGGGCTTTCTTATGTTGATTTTGCTACCTGACTGTGTGTAGCCTAGAGGGCAAGGTGGAGAGAGACAAGTAGGGGGAGAGACTAGCAAAGGGATCCAGAGTGAAGGAGGAGAATTGAGAGAGCAGGATGGAGGAATGAGGAGGAAGAATGCATGAGACGAAAGATTGAGTAAAGAGTAACTAATCAGCAACCAACTTGGTCTTCGTTCTTCCTTCGTCTGTCCTTGGCCAATGGCCGTCCCGATCCAGCCCATATACAGCGACTCCAGAGCACCGAACATGGGTGGTGAGACAGAGCTGCCCGGAGAGCCCAAGAGAACAAGCCCTTCGGCGTGCATAGTTTTTTACAGGGGCATACCACAGGCTAGTGGTTATCAGAAAGTGAACCCTGTCCTCTCACATACAAAGCATGTGCTCAGAACCTACGTCTCTGGGTAGTATGAATCTTTAGTGTTTAATCCACCAGGATGGCTAAAGGAAAGACACAATTGTGAACTTGCAATCTCAAGACCAACATGAGAGCAGTTACTATGTTCTTTGTGGCAAACATACCATCAGAATGTACATCACAAAACAAACATTTTCCTAAGTTTTAAGGAACACTGATAAAATGTGATTTCTCCTCTTTTAATCACCTTATCTCGTTTGCAGTTTTCCACCTTCATTTCCTTGTTTCTCAGGTAAAAAATTTGTTTTAGATTGCTGTAAAAAAATTATAACTAGATATATATTATATATATTATAACCTATATCTCTATATGTAATATAGAGATAGATATACATGGATATATAACTAAATCACAACTAGAATTTGTGATATAGTTTCAGTTAATCAGGAGTGATAACTTTATTCCATCCATACTTATTTAGAAAAGCAAGATGCTTTCCTGGATTATAAAAAACAAGGTGATCTTTTCCTGGGATACATTACAACCCTAGATAGGTTAGGAATCCCTTATCAAAATAAACTTATTCCAGAATAATTGCTGATGTAATTCTAAGTTTAATTATGTAAAGATATTCTAATTATAATAAAGAAGTCAGCAGGCACTTTATAAATATTTCAGTTGGTCTTTATATTGACAGAGCTTCCACAGCACTTCTATAGTTAATATTTCCTATGGTACCTCTCTTTGTTAATATTCCAGCAAGCTGGCTTAACAGGGTGGTTTTTTTAAAAAAAAAATTGATGGATTTCCATTGACTAAATTATCTAAACTTTGAAATTAAGCATAAAGTAATAACATTGTACTCAAGTTTACCTTTATAACTTTCATTTCATTAATGGCAATATAGCAAACAAAATTTCATGAAATGGCTTCATAGTTAAAACAACCAAAATACTAGACAAAACGTAAACATAATATTATGAAATGTATTGGAAAAATAACAAAGAAATGTCAGACTTTAAAGTAGAAATGAAAGAATCCTGATACTTGAGTAATTACTAAAGATTCATTTGTCAGAGGTTTCTACTCATTGTCATTATCATCATCATCATCCCGTTGATCATCGAATTTCTCGAGCGGTCTCAGTAACATCTCCATTTGTTCTAGGACTGAGATTCTAGAAGCCTCTCTCTACTCTTCCTTCCCAAGCACGCCACATTGGAAGCTCTTTCAGGGTCAGGGGAATGACACCCAGCTTGTTACTGGTTTTGGCATATTAATACAACATGGAGACCTTTCGAGGCTTTCCCAAGTGGACAAGAAACTCCGGGTAGTTTACCAAGTTCTCCCAGAGGGAGAAGTAAGCTATAAGATATCGCAAGGCCACGAAGAGGTCATGCACTTCTGGGAGCTTGCTTTTAAGTCTCCGGATGGCTATTGATGGGATTCCACGGAGCCGGGGGCATTCCCTGGGTGTGACAGCCTAGCTACTGGGAAATGGGAAATCTGGGCGGAGGAGACCCAGTCCCCATCTGAGCAGGCTTGGAGGTCTCGGCCCCAGGTCCCACATACCTGGGTTCCTCTGCCGGTACCTTCATGCGTGAGGCTTGTCTGAACGTGTGGAGAGGGGCTTGAGCATGACTGTGGCTAGGCCCCGGAGGTCTTCGGCCGCCAGGAGCTCTGCTGGGGCAGGGAGGGAAGCTGGAGCCCATCCCCTCTGAGGGGCCCCGGGGAAGACAGCCCGGTGAGCAGGTAAGAGACTCTCTGCCATTCTCAGTGATTTTAAACTATTCTTTAATGGCTTTTCCGTGATGAAAGACAGTAGTTCCAACCCAGAGGTAAGGATGGGTAACCCCCACAAATAGGTACAATTGCAAAGGTCATTATAATTTTGTGTACAGATGAAAAGGTATGCACACAGAAAAAGAGAACCACTCTACATTGATCTTGGTACTGAAGTAAAAGAAAGAAAATATGTCTCAAATAACGCAAACAGGTATTTTCATGGTTTAATTGTTTGAATTCCTGTACCTATCTATTCACTTGCCAGCCTCTTGGAAAGCCTGGCAAGCTTCTGAGAATATCCTGCCCATGAGGCAGAGTCTGGCAAGCTTCCTGTGGCATAATTGATATGCCAAAAACAGTAACAATAATGGTCCTCATTCCCCTGGTCCTAAAAGAGCCCCCAATATGCCATTGGCTACACTAGCATGTGACAGGGATGAATGAAGATGTTACTGGAGTCCACTCAAGCAAATTGATGAACAACGGGATGACAGTGATACATGACACAGTGATCTATCCACACTTCAATTGAACAATTCACTTTGAGTGCTTGCCTGCTGATAATCCCATCCCCACCCCATCACCTAAAAAAAAAAAATCCTTTCTCAAAAAATATACTTCAATTCAGACTTCAAAGAACTCCCTTAGACGCAGTTTTAAAAACTGAGTAGCTCAGTCAATTAAAAAAAATTGTAAATTTTCCTGAGTCCTTAATAAAGGAACAAATCCCAGAAAGAACACATATCAAATCTAGTATGTAAAGAAATAAGCTGAAAGGATAGGATTTAATAGAGATATGTATGAGTTCAATATTTCTAAAATATTTCAATGGTTGAAAACTGAGCAAAGAACAAGAAATTATTGACTTATTCATTGTTTTTACAATTGAGAATAAAGGCTCGGAGAAATAGTACAGGTGTTAAGACACTTGGATGTGGCTGACCTGATTCAATCCCAGCACCACATCCAGTTCTTCGTTCCCTTTCAGGATTGATACTTGAGCACAGCGAGGAATATGACCTCAGCAATGCTGAATGAGGTCACATAGCCAAATAAAAAATTTAAAAATAAGATTAAAATAGATTTTAATATAGTAAAATATATTGGTAAAATATAACTGAAACCAAAGTATACCTTTCTAATAATACTTTCCATTAGATTTCTAATTGTTCTTCAAATGTTTCTTAAACTTTGTTCTTTAATTCTCACTAATTTTGCCATTGTGAACTACTGTGACTCTCTGATACATAAGTTACACATACACGTTAAATAATCATTTGCTGAATAAAAATGTATATGTATAATTATTGTGCCAATATTAAACATCTGCAGAAAAAATTCCTTTTTATTATCCCCTGAGGGATATAGTGTGATAGTGGTTTATGTAGCATCTACCTTGTATTAGATATTATAAGTCATTTAGAAATAGTTTTAACTATACAGGAGAATATGTATAGGTTATGTGCAAATAGTAAACAAATTTATTAAAGGAACTAGAACATCCATGAATTTTTATATTTAAGGAGTGTCCTCAAATCAATTTTCTATGGATGCCAAAGTAACTGTTCTATGTTTTTCTCACTTTGCATTTTAAATTCATGATCATTTCTTGTTAAGTGGCATGCCCAATGGTGCTCAGTGTTTACTTCAGGATCTGCACCCAGTGATCACTACTTGCAGGGTTTGGGGGACCATAAATGGTACCAGAAACTGAGAGCACAGGATGGCCATGTGCAAAGTGAGTAAGCAAGGGTCCTACCCACTGTCATAGTGCTTTGGCCACCCTCATAATCATTAAGAGTGAGTTCTGATATCAATCCTTTTATTTAGCAAAAGCAGACTTTCCTTCCAAATGAATTTATTTCTAGTGGCCTCCATACTTTATTCAGATATAATGTGTGCCACTAAAAATATGACCTTTCATTAATTAGCTGTTGCCAAGCTTATTTGAACAAATAGCTTATAAACAAGTTGGGGGGATAGAATCATGATATAAAAATTAGATTTATGCCAGTCCACCTGATTGAGTTTCTCAACTATATTTGTGTCTGGAGCGATAGCACAGTGGGTAGGGTGCTTGCCTTGCAAACAGCCAACCTGGGTTCGATTCCTCTGTCCCTCTTGGAGAGCCCAGCAAGCTACCCAGAGTATCCCGCTCCCACGCCAGAGCCTGGCAAGCTACTCGTGGCGTATTTATTATGCCAAAAACAGTAACAAGTCTCACAATGGAGATGTTACTGGTGCCCACTCGCGCAATCAATGAACAATGGGACGACAGTGCTACGACAGACAGTGCAATATATATGTATATATCTACACATATATACATATATATGGTATCACATACACAATAATTGACCTGAATTTAAATTAAAAGAAATATTTCCTCTAATGTATACTCTTTGTACAATCTTGGCTACTTGAACAATTTGCAGAAAAAAAAAACTCAATTTGACTGAATTCTCTCTGTACAAATGAATTCAATTGACTATATCCTGTTGTCATTCTACTAAGCTAGATATATAATGGCAGTTATATCCCTTCTTGCTTCAAAAGAAAGTACAGCTTTTCTTCAATTTATGTTATGATGTTATTTAGTATGTTTATTAAACTATTATTTCAAATAAAAAACAATGTAAGAGAAATTTTGCTAAACATATTTGTGAATTTTTAAGTAATTAACACAGCTATTGAGTTGGATGTGAAAAATATTTTTTATACTTTTGGAGAGAGGTAAAGTAATACAAGGCAGATGACAGGTGTACAGGGTTATAAATAGGATGATTGGGGGACAAATCCTGCTTAGGGAATCAACAAGACTTCAAAATAAAGTATATGTTTATTTTGCTCAGCATGAAACATTCCAGTTTCATCCAAGTCACTACAAACTGCAGGACTTATTTTCTAGTGGCTGCACGGTATTACATGTTAATCAACAACTAATGTGGGCATGATTAGGAGGGGGAAGGTACATATGATCAGAGGCTAAAGCAAGATGGGGTGGGTTGTCATGAACACATTGGAGGGGATGGAGTGGTGGACAGGATGTAGCTTTGTACACAAATACCAGAAACTTGAATACTATCACAACTTTTTACATAAACGATTATAAAAACTCTTTTTTTCTTTTTTCAAGTGTATGTTGTCTAAGACTTGAAATTTTTTCTATTTTCCTTTTCTTGATCTCAAGTTGAAGAGGGAGAATTAAAAGAATAAAGTAGAAAACATAAACGATGACAAAAAGAGTAGCGATAAAAAGCCACAATAGGTACTAAATATGATGAATATCTTTTAGGGAAAAGAAATTATTCACTGAAAAACACTGGATAGTCTCATAAGCATCAGGTAAATAGTTTCACTAATATAATACTCTCCTTCTCTTAGATAATACCAAAGTGGTTTCAATTTTTAAAAAGGAAATTTGGCATGAAAACGTTCTGTAACATGGCCTGCCCACTTACAGGATTTAGAGTAAAAAATGTAAACCAGCTGTGATACTGAGGTTTAAGAATCATCTGTTGTCCATATTCAGTAGTTTTTCCCATGGAATTACAAAAAGAATTGTATGATGGATAGTCTACATCCTAATTATGTGATTACACAGTAGAAAAGAACAGCTGAAGAGGAGCCATTTCATCCTTGTGTCCAGTGTCAGCATAATCTACATCTCACATAATGGATGGAGCTCTTACTATATAGAAAACCATCATTCTATGAAAGAGTAAAACATTGACTTTCATGTGAGATTAGAATATTTCAGAAAAAAACAATAGAGATAAAATTAGAATTAATCTAAAGCTTCAACCTGAACATTAACCAAATCCAAAAGGGTTATTAGAAAGGTTTAAATATGTTTCTAAAGAAAGAAAAGCTGTTCTTGACTTTCTTCCTCTATTTCTTTCAAGTAAAGACAGCCCCAAAGCAGGAACAGGAGAATAACGCTCAGCAACTAAAGATGTTAAAGGGAAATGACAAAATTTTCAAAGTGCAAACCAAGTGGTAGTTTTTAAACAAATAGATAATCTCAGTATTGAGATAACCTCACAGTAGGTAACAAATCATGTATTTTAGGGACTATTCTATGCCCTTGATATCAAGACAGATCAAAACCTCTGTATCTCTCAGAGAAATCTCTACCTTCAGGATTGCCAGAGAGCAATTCTAAGTGTGGGAAATACTATCACCATTATTACATATTCAAGAATGGCAGAAAGGTGAAGTCAATGAAATGAAACCATTCACCAGTTCAGCTTCCCTGGAATTATGACCTAATAGAAACATTATTTACAAAGTGTTAGTGTGGAGGGATTGCCTCACAAGGGGAGCTGCAGAAGCCTTACTCTACAAATTGGCCACAGGTGACTGTTCAAGACACCTGTAGCAGAAACATTTGCTGGCTTTAATTTCTAATCTTTATTAAAACCATAAAGAACTCCAGAGTTGTTTGGGTAGGGAATAAAAAATTAAGATGAAAATACCCAAAGTAAACACTGACAAAATCTGCTGATTAATTTTTCCAAGGTAAATAACATCCCCAGACCAAGAAAGAAGGAATCCTTTGTCCCTCTTCCATTCATTTCCTTTCATTGTGCACCAGCCTTTCTCCTTCCTTTGGCCATCCTCTTGCAGAACCCAAGACTGAAATATTGTGAACAACATGTCTTTCACTACTACAGCTTGTGACATGCTTAGGCTTGGAAGTGGACCCGGATTTACTCCTGGGCCACCAGCACAAATTGCAGAGAACAGCTTGCTCAAACTCCGGGGAAAAGATGCTGACTTACGATAATTGATAAGGTCATTCCTGCCAGATGATCCTCTGGTGGAGAAAAGGTAGCTACTGTGCTTAGTAGAGAACTGGGAACATCAGTTCCAGAAAAAATGGCCTCACATTTCACATGACATCTAAGAATTATATCACTCCCTGTAGTCCACCGTATAATAAGAAGTCTGTAGCTTTCATTCTGTAAAAATTATTAATCATTTGTGGCTGAAAAATGAATCAGTGAAGTTAACTTACATTGTCAGCTTTGATTTATCTGGAGGTAAACAACATTCTAAGAGGATTTAGTGGGCTAGTGTTTAGTAAAAGGGTATGTCCAGGTCGTGGCACTACATAGATTGAATGTCCAAACATTTAAAAGCTCCTTCATCACTGGGCTGAATACAAAAATGACAGCCATCATTTGGTGACCTTAGAATGTCCCAGCTATTTGTAACAGACTTTCAGTAGTGAATCTAACCTCCCATCAGGCTGAGGTTAAAGAAATGACAAGTTATTTTTCTGAGTTTAAGATTAATATTGAGGTGCTCTGTTATAAATATGTTCTCTGAATAGAACATTAAATTACAATTATTTGGAGATGTGAGGGAGAAAAGAAAGTGAGGTGAATAATTTTTTGTTCTCTTTCACTTTATTTCATTAGGTTGGTGTCTCTACGTCTGATCATAATATTTTTCTGTCGATATACTGATTGCTACAGTAACCACCTGTTCTAGACAAGCACCTGCCTTAAAAATATAATTTTTAGCAAAGATTTAAATTGCAAACTAGAATTGCAAGGCCCTCTGCCAAAACAAGCTCACTTTTCTTTTGAAGAGTATGTTGTCTTCCTGAGGAGGTTTGCCTGTACAATACTCTATATTTTAACTCAATAGTAAATCTCTCTTTCTTATTCTCTCATTAAAATTGGTTCTCTTTTGGAGGGCAATATCTCCATCAAGACTTCAAGTAGCAAAGTGGGCAAGCCCTTTTCAAACTCTAAGAACAAACTTCCTTAGTTGTTAGCTCACACATAGAACTAAGAGACTGTTATATGAGTGATCACCTTGTGTCTTACACACTTTTGTAGCAACTGAAACTTTCAAGTAAAAATTTCAAATGTTATCCCAGCAAATATCAGTATTTCCTCTATGCTGCTCAGTGTCGTGTGTGTGTGTGTGTGTGTAGGGGGGTCCTACATGTTACTTTATGCTATTAAGCTTCTTTAGGGAGGTGGAACTATGGGGGTAATGAAGAACTATTATTTCGACTCTGAATAAATTAAAAAGCTCTGTCCTCTTACTTCTTTTATCTTTCGGTTCTAAAAGTGCAGAGACAGCAGTTGATTGAGCCTGGACTTGGAGAAATACGTATCTGCTAACTCAAACAACACTGCAGATAAAATACCTTAGTAGGGATACTGACTTTCTGATAATGGAGTATGAAATGATGTAAAAAACATGAGTACCCATCCCATCTGCCCCCGCGTGCCATCCTCCAGGGCCACTCACAGTTTTCTCCCTCTCCCAGGTCAGTAAAATGGACCCAGGCTGCCATTTCCCCCGTACCTGCGCCCAGGCATCCTCTTGGACCCTGAGCCGCCCAACCTCCCAGTATGCCATCCCATCCACCCTCGCGCCCGCTGCACCCTCCAGGGCCGCTCCCGGTTTTCTCCCTCTTCCAAGTTTGTACTCCCCCCACCTGGCACCCCACCCACATGCGGTAGAGGGTGTGGCCTCCGCAGAAGTGGGCGTGGCTTTTGGGAGGCTGGCGGCTGCTCATGCGGGTGCAATTATTTTTCCCTTTCCTGGTACTCTGGACTCACATCTTCATTTCCACCACCTAATTTTGTGGACAATATCCTGGCTATCTCAAGCATATTAGGCCAGTAGTCCAGTAGCATATTCCAATTGCACCATAATACTGGCATCATGAGAAGCTCTACTAATCCAATGTAAAAGAACACATGCTCTGAAGCTTCACTAGAGACCTCACCCAAGCCACTGAGGAGCACCTGAGAAGAAGGTGAAACTCTAGAAGTGGGAAAAGGTGGCCACTATCCACCGAGCTCATCCAGAATCCTTTGTCGAAACTAGAGGGGAATACTGATAGTGAACTGGAAGGTTTCACCACCATACTACTACAAAACCATAAAGAAACAACGAAAATCTACACCATCAGGAGAATATGATGAAAAGGGTGCAGTTGCCTCAACAAGCATTACCCACAAATACAATCTCTCCGATAAAGAATTCAGAAATGAAATGTTGAAGCTATTCAATGAACTCAAAGAAATGGTTAAACAGACATCCAATAAATATAAAGGAGGACATGAAAGAAATAATGGAACCGACAGCTGAAAAAATACAGGAAGAAATGAGAGCAGAAATAAAAAAGCTACAAAAAGAAGTGTCACTAATAAAGGATTCTGTAGATGAAATTAAAAACGCAGGGGGCTGGAGCAATAGCACAGCGGGTAGGGCGTTTGCCTTGCACTCGGCCGACCTGGGTTTGATTCCCAGCATCCCATATGGTCCCCTGAGCACCGCCAGGGGTAATTCCTGAGTGCAAAACCAGGAGTAACCCCTGTGCATCACAGTGTGTGACCCAAAAAGCAAGAAATAAAAAATAAATAAATAAATAAATAAATAAATAAAACTCGGTGGGTGCCCTCAATAGTATAATGGCTACAGCCGGAGACAGAATCAGCAAGCTTGAAGATGAGCTGCAGGAAGCTTACAGACAACAACAAGCAATGGGAAAAGACCTCAAAATAGCTATTTGGCGAATCAGAGACCTAGGGGATGATTTCAAGAGGAATAACATTAGAATCATCGGAATACCAGAAGGACAGGGAGACAACCACAATGAAAAAGCCAAAGTTAAAAATATCATTGCTGAAAAGTTCCCCTAGCTGGACAATGCAGGCATCCAGATCCAAGAAGCCTGAAGAGTGCCAGCTAAAAGAGACCCTAGTAAAAAAACTCCAAGACATATCATAGTCAGAATGATGGATGTCATGGATAGAGACACAATACTGCAAGCAGCAAGGTCAAAGAAGGAAATCACATACAAAGGAGCACCCCTTAAATTTACAGCAGACCTTTCAGAGGAAACCCTCCAAACCCAAAGATCATGGTGAGATTTAGTGAAAAAAAAAACTCAACTAAATGAATGCCTCACCAAGAATACTTTATTCGGTTAAACTCTCACTCAAACTCCAAGGAACAATGCACTATTTCATGGATAAACAACAGCTCAAGAATTTCATAGACTCAACACCAAACTTAAAAGAAGGACTAAAGGGGCTACTGTAAGACAAGAAAAACCCTAAAAGCACAACCCCCTACAGAACAATGGCACAAAACCCATGACAATAATCTCCCTCATTGTCCATGGTCTAGATGCACCAATTAAGAGAAACAGAGTGGCAAAATGCACTCAGAAACTAAACCCAACATTCTGCTGCCTACAAGAAACACATCTGAACAGTCAGAGCAAACACAGACTCAAAGTCAAAGATGGGAAACAATCCTGCAAGCAAATATCTCCTTCAAAAAGGCCAGGGTGGCCATACTAATATCTGACAACATAGATTTCAGGTTTAAAAAGATTAGAAAGAACAGAGAAGGCCATTATTTGCTTATCAAGGGATATGTACAGCAGGAAGAAACCACACTCCTAAATGTGTACACACCTAATGAGGGACCAGCTAAATACTTGAAACAACTGCTAACAGATTTTACCAAGAACATTGCTAGAAACACAATAGTAGTTGGAGACTTCAACACTGCCCTATCACCTCTAGATAGATCAACAAGATTAAAACTCAGCAAGGAAACACTGGCTTTGAAGGAAGATACAGAAGAGAGAGGGCAAATAGATCTATACAAGGCTTTTCATTCCCCCCAAAAAAGAATAAAGTTTTTTTCCAGTGCACACAATACATTTTCCAAAAATGATATCTACACTTGTATTTTTGTATTATATTGTACATTGCTGCACTGTTTACAATAGCCAAAATCTGGAAAAAACCCGAATGCCCGAGAACAGATGACTGGTTAAAGAAACTTTGGTACATCTACACAATGGAATACTATGCACATTTTAGAAAAGATGAAGTCGTGAAATTTGTATATAAGTGGATTAACATGGAGAGTATCATGTTAAGTGAAATGAGTCAGAAAGGAATAGACATAGAAAGATTGCACTCATTTGTGGAATAAAATATATGGGAGACTAACACCCAAGAACAGTAGAAATAAGTACCAGGAATATTACTCCACAACTTAGAAGCCAGCCTTGAATGCTCGGGGAAAAGGCAACTCAGATAGAGAAGGGACCACCAAGTAAAGGGTGTTAGGAGGGTCCCCTTAGGATGGCAGATGCGTGCTGAAAGTAGACTATAGACTGAACATGATGGCCACTTATCTACTGCAAACCATGATACCCAAAAGGAGAGAGAGCAAAAGGGAATGCCCTGCCACAGAGGCAGGGTGGGTAGAGAGGATGGGGTGGAGTGGTGGGAGGGATGCTGGGACCATTGGTGGGTACTGGTGGAGGGATGGGTACTCGACAATTGTATGACTGAAATGCAGGCATGAAAGTTTGTAAGTGTAATTACCTCACAGTGATTCACTAATAATTTTTTAAATGAATATCTTATGATGAAAAATAGCGAATGGAGGCCTTAAAAAGTGCTTCAGAGATAAAGCAAAGGAAATATAAGGAAACCTTGCAATTTAAAAGACACGTGGAAATCTTGCCAGGCATTTTACAGCATTCAAATTCATTATCATCACAACAAGTCGTAGTAATCAGTAGACGTTCATTTTAAGGAGAACCAAAAAATAAGAGAGATTGCAAATAAAAGCAATTGACTTTGTGTTTGGCATATAATGAACCTAGAATTTCCTGTTATCCATCAATCTCATCACTTGTTATGTTTACACCTTTTGACAACTGGACAAGATTTCACTGTGGAACTGCTTGTTCCTCCCTACTTTCTGAGTACACAGGTAGTTCAAGACCCTGACTTCTCTTTACTGGCATCATGTCCCAGGGTAGTAGCTGTAGTCATCTTGGAGGGCAGAAGTAACTTTGTTTCCAGCTACAAAAACACCCTTCTATGTTGCTCCCTTCCCCAAAACATCCCACTGGGGTGATAAAGGAAACCAAAGTAAACATGGTATCACTTTCTGTGCAAAAAAATGAAATATTTTTGTTATAACTCAAAAATCTTAACAAATTTCAACAGCATTCATAAATCAAAAACTGTTATAAGTCAGCACTTAGGGTAAAAATCAAGCCTCAAGACCAAGAGTCACATTTCATTTTGTGTTTCCTTTCTGTCATCTTCTTGATGAAAACTATTAGTGTTAAATCTATATTTTTATCCTCTAACCACAGTTTTATCATGGAATAAGCACAAAATGATGTGTACTGAGTAGTACTTATATGGTTAAATACAAACTGCCTTGCTACTAATAACAAATGCTATATCCAATTTTATACTAACCTATTACTGACTCAGACAGACTAGAGTCCATCTTAAGGAAGAAAATATAGTGATCTAAAAAGCTTAATTCTTTTTTTTTTCTTTTTGGGTCACACCCAGCAATGCTCAGGGGATACTCCTGGCTCTGCACTCAGGAATTACTCCTGGAGGTGCTTGTGGGACCATATGGGATGCTGGGAATCAAACCCGGGTCTACCACGTGCAAGGCAAATGCCCTACCTGCTGTACTATCACTCCAGCACTAAAAAGCTTAATTCTTATCTAAACAGAAGTTTCTATGTCACATTTGAATAATGATTTAGACCTTCAAAAGTTGTTCCACATTTCTCATATTGCACCTTGAAATATATAGTAATTTTTAAAAATTGCTTTTATCCCCTCAAGGGATTAAAAAGTAAATTTGAGGGGCTGGAGCGATAGCACAGCAGGTAGGGCGTTTGCCTTGCACTCGGCCAACCCAGGTTCTAATCCCAGCGTCCCATATGGTCCCCTGAGCACCGCCAGGGGTAATTCCTAAGTGAAGATCCAGGAGTAATCCCTGTGCATCGCCGGGTGTGACCCAAACCCCCCCCCCCAAAAAAAAAAGTAAATTTGAAAGAAAAAATCCAAGGTTGTTCAGCAAGTAGTTAAAGAAGTTCTGTCACTCATCTCTTAATTCCTCAAAGTTAGGACTCATTCCAAAATGTGGTATTATCCATAGTAGTTTAGTTAATCCATATTGCTTCTTTCAAAGGCATCCACCCATGTACTAATTAAACAATTATCTACTTTGCTACAAGTTTTTCCATACATTTTATTTTATGCTAGAATTGAATAAAATTTCATTACCTAATAAGTAAAATAGGCGGAAACAAAGGATAGTACAGTGGGTAGGACATTTGCCTTGCACAGGGCAGACCTGTATTAGATCCCCAGCATTTCATATGGTCCCTTGAGTCCCACCAGGAGTGATTCCTCAGTGCAAAGCCAGGAGTAATGCCTGAGCATTGCTGGGTACAGTTCAAAAACCAAAATAAAACAACTGTACTGAATTCAGTATCTTCTTATGCCCCATACAGTGACCTAAACAATGCAATGAAGCTAGTCAACTGAACAAATGCATTTATTTCTATTCAAATTTCAAAAGTTGCTAGTAAATTCAAGATTTACCTTTAAACTAAGATATAATACCACAGTATGGCATTAATATTTGGTAATATACTGATTTTTAAATGGTTTTATGTAGGGGTGAAGAGAGAGTACAGTGGGCAATGCATTGGCCTTGTACACTGCCAATCCAGGTTCAACCCCCAGCACCCAATACAGCCCCCACGAAGCCCATCTGGAATGATTTCTGAGTACATAACCAGGAGTAAGCTTTGAGCACCACTAGGTGTGGTCCCCAAACCAAAAATAAATAAAATAAAAATAAATTGCTTCATCAGTGAATGGTTTCAGATATACCACTATTAACACATAGCTTGATAATTTCAAATTTTCAAAATCTCTCTCAGTGCCCTAGAATCTTGTGTACTTTTAAAGGATGGATTTTTTACAGCAGTTTTCCATATTTTTACTCATCTTAAGTTATAATATACACTATCACAAGCTAAGAGAGTCTCTTGCCCGTGCACCTGACTGTCTTTCCCGGGGCCCCTCGGAGGGGATGGGCTCCAGCTTCCCACTCCGAGCAAATCTCCCAGCAGCTGAAGGCCTCCGGAATCTAGCCACAGCCATGCTCAAGGCCCCTCTCCACACGTTCGGACAAGCCTCACACATGAAGGTAACGGCAGAGAACCCAAGTGCATGAAATCCCATCAATCGTCAACATCCAGAGACTTAAAAGCAAGCTCCTCTTATAATCTACTTCTCCCTCTGGGAGAAACTGGCAAGCTACTGAGAGTTTCCTGCCCACATGGGAGAGCCTCGCAAGCTTCCTATGGTGTATTCATATGCCAAAGCCAGTAACAAGCTGGGTCTCATTCCCCTGACCCTAAAAGAGCCTCCAATGCGGCATCGTTGGGAAGGCCAAGTTGAGAGAAGCTTCTAAAATCTCGGATAGGATGAATGGAGATGTTACTGAGACCCCTCGAGAAATTCCACGATCAATGGGATGATGATGATGATGATGATGATGATGATGATGATGATGATGATGATCACAAGCTAAGTGGAATAAATTACCCAAAAGGCAGACAAGCAAATATTACACAAGTCAAGAATCACTGAAAAAACTTGGAAATACTCATGGTTAAAACTTTCATCCCATGATCTTACTACTCATTTTTATCTTCCCCAGAGTATTTGGGATATTTTTACATAGAGTGTAAGAAAAACTAAACTAAATAAAGAAATAAAATACCTTTTATGAGTGATGACATAGGATGCAGAGAGGAGATCATGAAGCCTTTACTAACATAAGGCCACGTAAATCTCTCACTGGATCCAATGGGCAACAAACATCTATGACTGTTCCACATTCTCATTCAATTTAATAAAAGAATTCCCTGCAAAAATGTCAGAATTGAGGCTGGAGAGATAGTACAACAGGTAGGGCATTTGCCTTGCATGCAGCCCACCCTGGTTCGATTCCCAGCATCTCATATGGTCCCCTGAGTACCCCCAGGAGTAATTCCTGAGTGCAATGCCAGAAGTAACCCCAGGTGCATGGCCAGGTGTGACCCAAAAAGCAAAAAACAAAAAAAAATTATTTTTTTAAATTTTATTTTATTCTAGAAAAATCAGAATTTTTCTAGAATTCACCTATATTTGGAAAAAATTGTATCTGTATACTAGTATTTACTACTGGCCAAAATTTGGGCTCTACACTTTCCTCTCCTTTAGATTACATACATTAAATTTTAAACTTTCCCTTAGATCTCATACATTAAAATTTAAAATGCATAACAAACTTGTGTTATTTTACTTATCATTTAGGCTAATGAACAATAATCTATAGTAATACCTAACTGATATATGGTAGTGAATTTTCTAAAGAAAAGTAACAAAAAGAGAGAAGTGATAAAAAGCATGTGAAGATTAGGACAGAAGGAGTCAGGGACAAAGAAAATTAAAGAGAGAGACAGATATGAAAACTTTCTTAAAAGATTACCCAGCAAAATGACATTGTATTTCTCACACTGAAACCTCTACTCAATTCCAAGTTTGTTCTTAGACTACTGGTCTGACAGAGACAAAATGATTTAATGAACTACCTTTTACATAACATACACCACATAGGGTTTTATTTCCATTCAAACTATCAACTCCCAAGCTCAGGCAATGAAATGAAACACAGACCAACTTCAATTTCAGATTAACCCAAACTGGCTGCCTAGGCATGCATTTCCTATATCAAAGAGGAATCTCTCCTTTCAATTCATTAATTTGTCATTTGCAATCTACTTAGAAGTCAATTTTTCTATTCCTAAGAATGAGTCTCAAGAACAGTGTTATGTTACATACTATGTTGCCATTTATCAACAATCTTGTCATTTGAATGCAAAGAAGGGAAAGCTGTATGAATTATGAGTTTTCTCTTTCCAGAAACATGAACAAACAGAACAAATAGAACTTCACAGTATCATCTTTTCTGGTGATGCTGCAGAATAGAATTATAACTAGGAAATTCATGACTGCAAATGAGCAGATAATAAGAAAGTTAGCTGGTTAATCTGATGTGATTTAGCTGATATCAAAAGTAAGATATAAAAATTATATATTCAGCATATGACACAACTGCCTGATTTTAAGTTTGTAAACCAGTCACACCTTTAGAATATCAACATTAATTTAAAAAAATACATAACTTAGACCACTGTGAATCCAGTCCTCAACTTGGGGTTTTAGAAAATGCAAGTAAAAATAAAAGCCAAACTAGGAGATGAAATACCACATCATTAAGGAGTTTATAATTTGTCTGAAAGTGCCTGTTTATTTCCCTCTGTTTATTCCTCTCCTTCCTACACATCCATTTATGTGGTTGACTCCTAGGTGAGAAGCATTCTGCTTATGTTCTCAAAATTCAAGCAAAACACCTTATTTTCCCCAAGGACATTTAAAAAGCATTATATTTTGAAGTGAACAGGAACTCCACTCTCGTTGGCATTAGCCTTTCCCAATCATCACAGCAGAAGGCCATCCTACAACTTTAGTCCTTGCTGACTTTTTCCTACTTCTTACTGTGATGATCTTAGGTGAGAAAATGCTCAAGTATCCTACTTTTTTTTCTGGAGAAAACTAAGATGTTTAGAAGCAGCAGATTTAGAAAAGGCCAGTCATGAGTACAATGCCTGCACAAGATATGATTATCCCACTCTTGAAAATGAGTGGGATAATCTGAGTTCAATGTAGAATGAAGGAAATACTTTACGACTCATGATCTCTGTTTCCTATGGTGTAAGCAAATGAAACACACAATAGGTGCCTAATAAGAACATGAACCAATGAATAAACACATAGACTATTTGACTGCCCATGTGTTCTCTTTTGAAATGTCAAGATCACCCAACAAATACAATACACGCTTTCATAGACTTCTAACAAACTGTTTAAAAGTGATGGACACTTTCTCAAAAGATCTAACAACAGTGTGTCAAAAATATTTATTCAGCATTTTCATTAATGTATTTCTTTCCAGCACCACTGAAAATTAAATAGTGCATTAATGACAAATTAAGTCAAAGTCCACACTCACTTTTCTAGATTTAGAACTAATAGAACAAAAAAATAACATACTAATTTCTGTAGGATGAGAATTAACACTTAAAAGCATCTTGCATTATCGATAAATTCATGGTTCATTTTCACAAATGGAGTTTGTTTCAATTCTCAGCTGTTGGATGATGATTTGACTTGCAGCAAAGGCAATGTAATTGGGTAACAGCTGAGATGTGCTTGTTTGAGTGGGGCTGAAAGATCCATTGCAGGATTTCCAAGAGTGTGAATTACAATTCCAATGATATCAGAAGCAACTAATTCCATTCTTTAGAAGTGCAGACATAAAAGAAGTTTGAGATTTTCTTATTTCTAGCTTTAATTGAGGGCTAGGTTGTAATTCATTTTCATCCCTGAGTGAGTGGTAAAAACATACACAGCAGGTAATTCACACCACCTCAAAAACTGTTGGTGCAGTAAGAAGACTAATCAGGGTAAGCTTCCAGTAGCAAATTATCAGCTACAAATTAAAACCTTGCCTCATGCTTGCTAAAAGCTACCTTCCCTTTCACCAACACACATGTGAATATTAGTAACTGTTGGATTGCAGCAGGCTGGAACGCTTAGGAATACTACCTGCTTGCATTAAAGAGAGCCTTGGAAAGGTGTGAAATAAACTATACTTCAAACAATACTAAAATTTTTCATTTAAAGCTAAAAAGTCATGGTAATTCTAGGTGGTGCGGTATTTACTCTGGGAATGAAAATATAGTGGAACAAACAAATAAAATAGTAAGCTTAGAGTCCAAAGAGTTTGAAATACTTTGCATTTAAGTGTAGGGAGAGAGTCTTGAAAAATCGTTCTCAAAATAAGTACAAAAGACTGCTGATAAAAATAGGAATTAATTAAATCCCTGATGTTAATTAATCTCCAGGAAATACAGAAGGATGGTAAGATTAAAAAACTTTGATTTTTTTTCCTGGCGTTAAGCCATGACACAATGAAATTTTAAAGTATGTTTTTAGCATTTAACCTTCTCTATGATTTTTGCTTAGATGATGCTGAAAATTATTTCAAGAAAGCAACTGTAAAGTGACAACGATAACACACAGAGTTCAAAATGGCTGCACATATCTGATAAACATATACACTATGTACATAATTATGTTATTGCCTTAAATGACCATAATTGCACCTTCTGGACTATAGATCTGGTTTCAGCTACATCTCCATTTGAAGCTGTGATAAGAGTAATAATAGACATGGCAACACAAATAAAAAAAAAGTATTCTCCCATACCAGGACTACCATTGAAATACCCCAAAGGGTTATTTTAATTTAAAAAAATCATAAGAAAAGAAAACCACTTTTATTGTGCATTAACCAAAGCAAACATTCCTTTAAGAGAAAATGTTGTTCAGAGCTCTGGGGATGCTCAGTAAAAACCTGCCACAGCACTTTGTTAATCAAGTGTCTATCTTTAAAGGGTATGGAAGAGTCTTTCTGGAAACTCAGACAAATTACTCAAGAGTTGCTAAGCTGATTTCCTGAATGCCAAAATTCAAGCCTGAAGCAATTTTTAAACACTATCATTGAAATCTCTGGAGGTGGTGGAAAGGAAAAAAGAGGTTTAAAAATGGAAATCTCAAAGCAGCCTTGTGTATCATTGCAACACCCTCCACTCTAATAACCAGCTAGCAAGACATTTACTTTTTCAAACACAGAGATTGGATATATGCTGGTCTCTGCCTCTCTGTGTATGTATATATATACATATATATGTGCATATGTATATATTATATATGTATATATGTTTATGTATATATATATACTCAGGGGGTGCTATTTTATAGAGTTTAAAATATATGTGTATAAATACGTGCATATATACATGAGTATATATGCATATACGTGTGTATGAAACTGTTTTTAACTGTGCTATGGTATATCTATTTATTGAATAGATATCAAAATATTTCTGGCTGATTGTATCAGAAAGACAGAAAGAGAGAATAACTATAGACACTGCTCACTCACACGTGGATTCTAATTCATTAATGTTCCTCCTTTGAGAGTAAAAAAGGGTCAAAACACTAATTAAAATATTTTTTTCAGTGGGGTCCTATTTACTTTTTCAAGATCCAGTTGCCTTGTTACATTTAAAAAAGCAAATATTTTCTAGGCATATCTTATAAGCAAGGCAGTGCATGCTCATGAAAGACTCATCTTGGGAAATTATATGTGTGTCAGGAGAATATGTCCAAAATCTTATGAGATTTACAACCCCAATCTTCTCCCAAGGAATTGGAGCCAGACACTGATTGCACCCTACGTTATTTGCAGTGGCTGAAGCGAAGCCAGGCTTGCTCTAGACCAGCCATGGTGCCCAGCACATGGTTACTCCAGCACAGTAACTAACCACCACTGAGTAGAGCTGGTACTCTTGGATTTGTACTTCAGGGGTAGGGGGAAACGAAACAAATCTAGGGTGCTCGCCTTTCCCATTTTAAAGGTCTCTGAACATTTTTCAGAAGAGTTAAGTGATACATGAATCTCATTAAATCTACTAAGATAACTGTTTGATGTGTTACTCAATAGATGAAACACAAAACTGTTCTTTAAAAATCAGTTAAATTGCTTGAAGGAACAACAAATTCATACATCAGCCCATTCTTTATGTTCTAAAGTGCAATTTATGGGGCTAAACGAAAGTAAATGTCATACCTTTAATTTCGTAAAAAGTTATGTACAAGTCTATTATTCCAAATAATCACATAACAGAGAACAGCTACCTTTCTGCTCAGTAGGGTGCCATTTTATAGACTTTAAAATTCTCTAAGTTCAAGCAGCTTTCGTTCTAAATAATACATGTGCTAAATATGTCACATTAAAAGTGCTTTTGGCATGTAAATGATCCGTTTTCTCATAGAAATGCTTTTAAAAGAATCTGAGCTCACTTTTTTCTTTCTTTCTTTTTTTTTTTGGAAAGTCTAAGTGCATTGAATTTCATTGTCCTACAGAACCATGCAGAGTTGAGCGAAGTGAACTGCAGGGACAAACCAACCGTTGTCAGCCTGTGTACTTATGTATCATTTGAACTGTCAGAAGTATATAGAGTTCTATTTGCTTCCACATTATTTTCTGTTCCAATCTGGGGAAAATTTTCTCTTTCGCTCTCCCTTTCCTCCCAGAACTAAGTGTTAGCAGGCAGTTTCAGGTCGAAAAAGTTAGTGATTTACTGTTAAAACATAAGGCACGTGTATGAACAAGTTTCCTGTGTATTCATTTAATCCCTTAAACGTTTTGCTATTTCTTCTGTTCTTCAACATTGGACAATAAAGCTGACGCTTTATGGGTGATTTAAGGTCCTAAACTACCAAAAATACAATTCAAAATTCTTGTGCATACTATGACATAAAACTGGAAGCATATTCTCTCCCTCCAGCAGCTTCATTATATTGCCACATGCAAAGGAGCCTTGTCACCCCTTGATGCAGTCCACCAAGGGAAAGTCTCTCAGGACTTCTGGGTTGATTATTCCTTTTCTCTGGGTTGTATGCCATATAGCAGAATGTGATGACATCAGCTATCTTCTGCTTTTAGAGATCTTTTGCCCTAACTTATTAAAACAGGGCAATGTGAATGCAACTTGATATTCATTATGCAATTTGAGAATCTTATTTCTCATGAACTATTTAGCTTTAGGGTTCCTTCAAATTTTAATTATACCATGTTTTCTCCATATAAAAAAAGTCTCAAGAAATAGCTCCATAGAGCGATAGTATAGTGGGTAGGGTGTTTGCCTTGCAGGTGGCTGACATGGGTTTGATGCCTGGCATTCCAGCTGGTCCCCTGAGCAACGCCAAGAGTGATTCCTGAGTGCAGAGCAGGAGAAAGTCCTGATCATTGCCAGGTGTGAACCAAAAAGCGAACACACACATACACACACACACACACACACAAGAAAGAAATAGTTTAGAAATAATATGTATAAAAGCCTGGAATCGATTTTAAGCAAAGGAAGTGCATTTATGAAAGGACAGTTTATAATATAAACATAATGTACAAAGAAAAGATTAAAGTATGACCGAGGTTTCCCAATAGTAAATAAAATGATACCCAAACTTGAATTCCAAGTACACAAAAATATTTTAGTGTATGTCCTATACAATATTTAGAACATGCTTATAACAATATAATATTCACTAATAAAATTAATTTAAACTTAAAAGGCTAACCTATACTCTTTATGGCAATTCTAATAATCCAGTTTAATAGTCTAACTTAATGCAATCTAAACCTTTGTGAAAATAGACACATTCACATTTGCAATTTAGGCAAAGATTGTTCATTATACTATACACCTTACTCACTCTGATAGCATTGCACACCTGTTAGCTTTAGACATGCATTCCTAAGGAATAGGTTCAACTGCTTCAGTTCAATATGATTAGTTAAGACAGGTAGAGACAGAAGAGATGACCTGCACTTTATTTTCTGAACTGTTATTTGACAATTTGCAGGTCAATTTTGTAGACATCAAAGTGATCCCTTCCCTCAAACTCTTCATTTTATCATGTAAATATATTTCTATAAACACTCAACCCCTCTACATCAAAGCTAAATTTTAATTTTCTAGTTAAATCAGATTATCCTATAAATGAGAATTATTTTTAGGCAGAGTTTACATTTATTGAGCACCTATCATAAGCCCTGTGCTTTAACTTTGTTAATTATGTAATTATCACAAGAATCCTAAAAGTGACACCTCAATGACTGTTCTGATTTACACAGCTAGCACAAGCTACAGAGCTAATGTGGGCAGAGTAAGATTGGTAGCCCAGTCAATTAGATAGCAGAGTCCATAATTTTCCTTATAGTGAAGGGCTGCCTTAAACCAGTTGTCTGAATCTGTCAACTCTCTTTTACAAGTGAAGATCCAACTTGAGGAAAACCAACATGGCAAAATCGAGTCTTGCACTAACCCAGTCATCTTAGGAGGAAGAGCTGTTTTCCTGATAGCAGTCCCTTTAACACACTTACAGAGGAACACTTAACAACAACTACTACAAAAAATCTACAACAGGTATTTGTATTGAGAACATTTTCCCTTACATTTTTCTGCCCTTTAGATTCATTTCCGTAATATAAAGTAGTAAGAACTCGATACCAGTGGAGCCCAATTTTCAAATAAGAAATCTTAAAAACGTGCCTGCATTAAACCTATAACTTGAGCATAAGACTCAGAAGCTAGTTTTTTGAAATCAGATCCCTCTACAACCACTGGGAATTATTCATTAGCATTCACAGTGTGAAAAAAAATGCATGAGTAACACCACTGCATTTTGTAAAATGCAATTTTTGGCAGACTGACTAAAATCTTGGCAAGAAGTACCATTTTCCCAAAATGTATTTGCATATAGGCTTACTGATTTTTATTACTCTATCTGGACTCTTTCCAAATTCTCCCCATCCCTAAACTTAAATAGAGCACTTCAGTAAAGGTTTCTTATAAATTAAAAAGCACTATTAGAACAGGTGGAAACATGAAACTAGCACTTTATGTGTTATAAAAGAAAAGCCATAAAATACATTCAGAGGCATTGATTTACTATGTTTCTAAGGCTGCATTTATTCTTGATCAAGCAGAAGTGTTTAACAGGTTAACAGGAAGAAAAGCTTCCTAGAGAGTGACTTAAGGCATTCTAAGAGGAGGATACAAGGCCTGAGAAAATCGTATGGGAGGAAAATGAAAAGAGGCTCTGTAAGTCTTAATATCACCACCAATTCAAAGATTGTGGCAAAGACAAACAATGCATAAAGTTAAGTTGAATATATAGATAAATATACATTTAAAGTATAGTATTTTTATATTTGGCTATTTAAATATATACATGTATAATATTTATATGCACACATATACATAGGTATATATTTATATATCCTGCTATGTTCATAAACCACTATGATTCTAGTTTGCTCTGTCATTAGGGCAACATATACAAAGGAAATACTGACAAACAGCACATTGGCTCTTTCTCAACTATATTTACAAAAGCAAAACAAACTGATGATAAGGAATCTTTTCAACTATGTCTTCTACGATTGATAATGTAGAAACAATGAGTGAAATGGACCAGAATGTCAGTCTTGTTTCAGCCCCTTTGGCTATGCTATCTCCTCAGCCACCAAGGAACACAGAAATTTGAGCAACACAGAGAATATCTGAGAAGATTATTTGAATTGATGGTTTTATTGGCCTTTGGAAAGGCAATGTTAAAGCTAACATGTATGTTTTTTAATTGCACAACAATTTTCTTCTTATAAAACTTCCAGGTTCAGGAAGTTTTTTTTTTTTTTTTTTTGAGTGATTTCCTTATGAAGAAGGTTTTGCCAAAAGATGGCAGTTAAAAGAAAAAAATCTTCAGGCTTAAAATGCCTCTTTATGTTCTTTAAACAAAATATTTTACTGCTTTATAATCTGTTTTTGAAAATATAGTCTTACTTCATACTATTCAGTACTGCATAAAATTTTTCTAATTAATTCGCTATGAAACTTTGAACAAAGTTTCTGAAGTTATATTTTTTCAATTAAAAAAGACAGGAGTGATAGCACAGCTTATTCTACAGTGTTGATATTAACTTTAGGTTAATAAATTATGAATTTTTATAGATATGCTATTTTCTTTTGCACTCCTGAATGATTAGGTTATTTCTCAAGTCCAAAAGTAGAATTTAATCACTTGAGGATATGGTTAAATGAATTTATAAAAATGTATACATACATATATCAAGAGAAAGAGAGGGGGAAAGAGACAGAGAATGAAAGACAATACATAAATGTATACATACATATATCAAAAGAAAGAGAGAGGGAAAGAGACAGAGAATGAAAGACAATAGATAAAACACATGTGTGTTGGATAAGTGTTAGGTAACCAGCAAAAATATAGGGTGACTATGGCATTTAGTCATAATCCCACCAACGGCCAACATCCAGAGACTATAAGACCAAGCTTCCAGAAAAGAGCAATGCAGTCTCTTGCCCTCCCACCACCAACAACCCCCTCCCCCGCCCCGCGCCTGGCTTTCTTAACCAGGGCCCCTCGGAGAGGATGGGTTGTCTTTCCCTCCCTGCCCCAAGCAGAGTCTTGACAGTTGAAGACCTCCGGAACCCAGCCAAAGCCATTTTCAAGGCCACTCTCCACACATTCGGATGAGCCTCATGCATGAAGGGACCCAGGTGTGTGGGACCCAGGGCTGAGATCTCCAAGCCTCTCGGATTGAGACTGGGCCTTCTCCAGACCTTCCAGTTTCCAGTAGCTTGGCAGCCACACCCACAAACTGCACTCGGCACCATGTAATCCCACCAATGGTCAACATCCAGAGATTATAAAACCAAGCTCCGGAAGAGAGCAACACAGAGTCTCTTAACCCCTTCGCCTGGAGGCAAGACATCTAATAGCCTTGTTCTCCCTCTTGGAGAACCTGACAAGCTAACAAGAGTCTATTGCCTGCATGGGAGAGCCTTGCAAGCTCCCCATGGCCTATTCACATTCCAAATACAGTAAAAGATATATACATACCTCTCAGAGAGCCCAGCAAGCTACCGAGAGTATCCCGCCTGCACAGCAGAGCCTGGCAAGCTACCCGTGATGTATTCGATATGCCAAAAACAATAATGGTAGGCCTCATTCCCTTGACTCTGAAAGAGCCTCTAATCATTGGGAAAGACAAGTAAGGAGAGATGGCTAAAATCTCAGGGCTCAGTGTAATAGAGATGTTACTGGTGCCCACTCGAGTAAATCGATGAACAATAGGATAACAGTGATACAGTGATACAGTGATGGCATTTAGAAGCTTGAACACTAGTGTAATTCTTTTTAAATCAAGTTTAAACTAAACACATACTGCAATGTCTCCAAAACCTAGCTTTATTATTATGAAATGCATTTCTCTTATTAAAGAAGTATAGCATTTATGATGCTAAAGACTCAATTGAACTACAACATGAAAGACTCAGGTTGGGTCTAAAGGAAACTCTACCTATCAATCTACCTATCAGTAGATTACTGGAAGAGTTTCCAGACATTTGTCTAGAACTTATATCTGGCTAACACTATTCAAGAACCTTATTTTTCATGGTAGTAGATAATAAGCATTACATCATTAAGTCTTTTTTATCACATAACTCAAAAAGCATCAGAAATTTGAAAACAAGTTTTTTTTTTCTTTAGAAATGCATGGAGAGAATACCTGACATCTTAAAACATTCTTGGGAGAACAGATAGCTTAGTGGTATAGTACTTGCCTTGCATGTGTGAAGCTGTAAATTCAATCACAAGCACCACCCATATAACCTAATTTTATCCTAATGAAGCACTGCAGTAACACAGCAAGTGTGATGTATGGTGCATAAGTGTTTGATAGCCACTAAAGATATATGGCCCCTGGAAACACGACAACCAAGAGTCTACAAATCACAGTCAAAAATTTATTTATTTATTTTTATTTTATTATTTAATTAGTGAATCACCATGAGGGTACAGATACAGATTCACACATGTTAGAAATTGTTTTTCCCTCATACAATGTTCACAAACACATCCCTCCACCAGTGCCCGTTCTCCATCATCAATAAACCCAGTATCCCTCCCCGCATCCCATTTCCCCCCCACCCCACCCTGCCTCTGTGGCAGGGTACTCCCTTTTGATCTCTCTCTCTCCAATTGGGTGTTGTGGTTTGCAGTAGGGGTATTGAGTGACCATTGTGTTCAGTCTCTAGTCTACTTTCAGTGCACATATCCCTTCCCGGGCAGGATCTCCAACCACATTTTACTTGGTGTTCCCTTCTCTATCTGAGCAGCCTTTGTCCCCAGCATGTGAGATCAGCTTCCAGGCCATGGAGGCAACCTACTGGTACTTATCTCTACTATTCTTGGGTGTTAGTCTCCTACTCTGTTATTCTATATTCCACAGATGAGTGCAATCTTTCTATGTCTGTCTCTCTCTTTCTGACTCATTTCACTTAGCATGATACTTTCCATGTTGATCCACTTATATGCAAAGCTCATGACTTCACTTTTTCTAACAGCTGCAGAGTATTCCATTGTATAGATGTACCAGAGTTTCTTTAACCCGTCATCTGTTCTCAGACACTTGGGTTTTTTTCAGATTCTGGCTATTGTAAACAGTGCTGTGATGAACATATAAGTGCAGATGTCATTTCGACTATACTTTTTTGCTTCTTCGGGGTATATTCCCAGAAGTGGTATTGCTGGGTCAAATAGGAGCTCAATTTCTAATTTTCTGAGACGCGTCCATATTGTTTTCCAGAAGGGCTGAACCAGTCAGCATTCCCACCAGCAGTGGAGAAGGGTCCCTTTCTCCCCACATTCTCTCCAACAGCGGTTGCTTTTGTTCTTTTGGATGTGTGCCAGTCTCTGTGGTGTGCGGTGGTATCTCATGGTTGTTTTGATCTGCATCTCCCTGATGATTAGTGATGTAGAGCACTTTTTCATGTGCCTTTTGGACATTAGTATTTCTTCCTTGGGAAAGTTTCTGTTCATTTCTCCGCCCTATTTTCTGATGGGGTTGGATGTTTTCTTCTTGTAGAGTTCAACCAGTGCCTTATATACCCTTGATATCAACCCCTTATCAGATGGGTATTGGGTGAATATCCTTTCCCATTCTGCAGACTGTCTTTGTATTCTGGTCACTGTATCTTTTGCGGTGCAGAAGCTTCTTAGTTTAATATAGTCCCATTAGTTTATCTCTGTTTCCTCTTGGTTAGTCAGTTGTGTGTCATATTTGAATAAACCGTTAGCTGCAATATTGTGGAGGGTTTTGCCAACCTTGTCTTCAATGTGCCTTATGGTTCGTGGTCTGATGTTGAGGTCCAAAAAATCCATTTTGATCTGATTTTTGTGCATGGTGTCAGGTCGAGGTCTAAGCCCATTCTTTTGCATGTGGTTGTCTAGTTGTGCCAGCACCATTTGTCAAAGAGGCTTTCCTTGCTCCGTTTCACATTTCTTGCTCCCTTATCAAAGATTAGATGGTCATACATTTGGGGTTGTGTGTAGGGATATTCCACCCTGTTCCATTGGTCTGAGGCTCTGCCTTTGTTCCAGTACCATGCTGTTTTGATTATTACCGCTTTGTAGTAAAGTTTGAGGTTGGGGAGGGTGATGCCTCCCATCATCTTTTTCCCAAGAATTGTTTTAGCAATCCTTGGGCATTTGTTGTTCCATATGAATTTCAGGATTGCTTGATCCATTTCTTTGAAGAATGTCATGGGTATCCTTATAGGGATTGCGTTGAATCTGTATAATGCTTTTGGGAGTATTGCCATTTTGACAATGTTGATTCTCCCTAACTATGAGCAGGGGATATGTTTCCATTTCCTCAAGTCCTCTTTTCTTTCATGGAGTAGTGTCTTGTAGCTTTCTTTGTAGAGGTCTTTTACTTCCTTAGTTAAGCTGATTCTGAGGTACTTGGTTTTCTGGGGCACAGTTGTGAATGGGATTGCTTTTTTCATGTTCCTTTCCTCTGCCTCATTGTTTGCGTATAGGAAGGCCATGGATTTGGGGGTATTGATTTTATAGCCTGCAACTTTACTGTACAAGTCTTTTGTTTCTAAAAGTTTCTTAGTAGAGGATTTAGGCTTCTCTAGATATAGTATCATATAGTCTGCAAATAGTGAGAGTTTGGTTTCTTCCTTTCCTATCTGGATGCCCTTGTTATCTTTTTCTTGTCTAACAGCTATTGCAAGTACTTCCAGGACTATACTGAACAGAAGTGGTGAGAGTGGGCATCCTTGTCTTGTCCCTGATCTGAGAGGAAAGGCCCTTAGTTTTTCCCCATTAAGGATAATGCTTGCTTATGGTAAATGGCTTTGACTATCTTGAGGAAAGTTCCTCCAAAACCCACTTTGGTGAGGGTTTTCATCATGAATGGATGTTGGATCTTGTCAAATGCTTTCTCTGCATCAATTGATATAATCATATGGTTTTTATCCTTACCTTTGTTGATATGATGGATTATGTTGATTGATTTCCAAATGTTAAACCATCCTTGCATCCCCAGGATGAATCCCACTTGGTCATGGTATATAATCTTTTTGATGAGTTGTTGGATCCTATTTGCTAATATTTTGTTGAGGATCTTCGCATCAGTGTTCATCAGGGATATTGGTCTATAATTTTCTTTCTTAGTGGTGTCTTTGTTTGCTTTTGGTATTAGGGAGATATGTGCTTCATAGAAACTATTTGGGAGAGTTCCTGTTTTTTCAATTTCCTGGAAAAGCTTGAGGAGAATTGGCAACAAGTCTTCTTTAAATATTTGGAAGAATTCGCCAGTGAATCCATCTGGACCTGGGCTTCTGTTTTTGGGGAGACTTTTGATTACAGTTTCAATTTCCTTGATATTAATGGGTCTATTCAGTAATTCAAAGTCTTCTTGGTTCAGTCTTGGGAGATTGTATGAGTCAAGGAATTCATCCATTTTTTTTAGGTTCTCTTGTTTCGTTGCATGTAGACTTTCAAAGTTGTTGCTGGTAATCTTTTGAATTTCATTGGTTTCTGTTGTGATGTCCCCCTTTTCATTCCTGATTCAGTTTATTAGGGTTTTCTCTCTCTCTTTCTTTGTGAGTCTTGCTAGTGGTTTATCAATCTTGTTTATTTTCTCAAAGAACCAGCTCTTGGTTTCATTGACCTTTTGGATTGTTTTCTGGGTTTCCATGTCATTAATTTCTGCTCTAATTTTTATTATTTCCTTCCTTCGGTCTGATTTGGGTTCCTTTTTCTGGTCCTTTTCTAAGACCTTGAACTGTGAAGTCGAGCTATCTGTGTAGGCCCTTTCTTCCTTCCTAAGGAATGCTTGCAGAGCTATAAATTTTCCCCTTAACACAGCTTTAGCTGCATTCCATAGGTTTTGGTAGTTTGTGTCTTCATTTTCATTTGTTTCGAGGTATCTCTTGATTTCTTCCTTGATTTCCTTCCTGACCCACTCACTGTTCAACACTGAACTGTTTAATTTCCAGGTGTTTGCTTTGATTCTCTCCATCTGTGTGTGGTTAGCTTCTATCTTCAAAGCATCACGGTCTGAGAAGGTAGTTGATACAATTTCTATTTTTCTGATTCTATTGAGGTATGTTTTGTGGCCCAGTACATGATCTATTTTGGAAAATGTTCCATGTGCACTGGAAAAGAATGTGTATTCTTTCTTTTGGGGTTTTAAAGCCCTGTCTAGCCCTCTTCTATTTTTTTCCTTCAGTGTGAGTATTTCCTTGGTGAGTTTTATTCTTATTGATCTATCCAGAGGTGATAAGGCGGTGTTGAAGTCTCCGACTACTATTGTGTTGTTAGTAATGTTCTCCTTAAAGTCTGTTAGGACTTAAAGTTCTTCTTAAAGTCTGTTAGTATTTAGACGGTCGCTCATTAGGTGTGTATACATTTAAGAGTGTGATTTCTTCCTGTTCTACATATCCCCTGATAAATAAGAAGTGACCCTCGCTTTCCCTTCTAATCTTTTTCAACCTGAAATCTATGTTGTCGGATATTAGTATGGCCACCCCAGCTTTTTTGAGGGAGTTGTTTGCTTGCAGGATTGTCTTCCATCCTTTGTCTTTGAGCCTGTGTTTGCTCTGACTGTTCAGGTGTATTTCTTGTAGGCAGCAGAATGTTGGGTTTTGTTTCAGAATCCATTTTGCCACTCTGTGTCTTTTAATTGGTGCATTTAGGCTATTGACATTGAGAGAGATTATTGTCATGGGATTTTGTGTCATCTTTCTGTGGGGTTTGTTGTTCTTGTAGGGTTTTTCCTTGTCTTACAAAAGCCCCTTTAGTCCTTCTTTTAAGGTTGGTTTTGAGTCTATAAGTTCCTTAGTTGTTGTTTATCCATGAAATTGTGTATGGTTCCTTCAAGTTTGAGTGAGAGCTTAGCCGGATAAAGTATTTTTGGTGAGGCATTCATTTCATTGAGTATTTTCACTATATCCCACCATTGTCTTCTGGCTTGGAGGGTTTCCTCTGATAAGTCTGCTGTGAATCTAAGGGGTGCTCCCTTGTATGTGGTTTCTTTTTTTGATCTTACTGCTTGCAGTATTGTATCCTTACCCATGGCATCAATCATTCTGACTACGATATGTCTTGGAGTCTTTTTATTAGGGTCCCTTCTAGCTGGCACCCTTCTGGCTCCTAGGATCATACATCTGCCTGATCCAGCTCTGGGAACTTTTCAGCAATGATTTCTTTAACTGTGGCTTTCACATTCGGGTTGTCTCCCTGTCCTTCTGGAACTCCAATGATTCTTATGTTATTTCTCTTGGCATCATCCCCTAGGTCTCTGATTCGCCCTAGAGCTAATTTAAGATCTTTTCCAATTGTTTGTTGTAGCCTTTGGGATTTCTGTTGCTCATCTTCAAGGTCACTAATTCTCTCTTCAGCTGCAGCCATTCTGCTGTTGAGGGCTCCAACTGTGTTTTTTATTTCGTCTACTGTGTCTTTTATTCGTAACATTTCTGAATGTAGCTTTCCTATTTCTGCTCTAATTTCTTCCCGTAATTTCTTCACTGACTGCTCCACTGTTTCTTTAAGTTCGATGAACATTCTCAGAATTTCTTCTCTGAATTCTTTATCAGAGAGATCACATTTGTGGAAAACTCCTGCAGAGGTTTCTGGACTCTTTTCTTCGTCCTCTCCTTGCTGTGGGGATTTGCGCTGTTTCTTCATGATGTCACAGTTGTGTGGAGGTGGGACCTTCCAGTTCACTAAAGCTAATCTCTCTTTTCCTGAGTTTTCGATATTTTGGTGTAATTGGAGTAGGCTAGTGGTTAATTTAGTCTTTTGTGTTTGAGGTAACTGGGGATATCTCCACAAAGTTAGTTAATGGGGATTGCGATGTCTGTCAAAGATACTAGTAAAGGGGAAAATAACTGCGGCCGCTCCCACTGAAGTGGGGCCACGCCCACTAGCAAAGAGGTCATGCCCTGTTTGGCCACCGATGTCAAGGAAGGTCAGGGAGGAAGAGAGGTGCACCTGCATGAGGAAGCAGGAGACCCACAGTCAAAACTTTTAATCTCAAAAAATTTTAAGTACGATTCTTATATAACCCCAAAATATCATTTTCCACCTGACCTAGTTCATGTTACGAAAATGCATATAGAAAATAAATAACCCTGAAACATTTTCCTCAATTATTCAAATATTTCAGAAAACAATTAGTGAGCAGTGAGAAAAAAAAGCCATATTTTCATGAACTTATTAGTGTTCTAAACTAAGTACTTAATTACAAGAAAAAGAAAATCCCATTTTAACTAGAAAAAGGAATTCCCAGCAATTTCTTAATTAAATGCAGGACTGAATTTCATGTCCTAATAGCAATTAGATGTCTTTTAATTTTTAATATTACATCCAGATCAACAATGTATGAAAGAAAACCTAAAATATCAGAGAATGAATGTCTATTAAAGCAGTTAGCACTAAGAAAAATGAAAAAAAGCTGTGTATGTATAGAATGTATAAGATATAGAATAAGTAGAGCATAATAGATAAAAAACTAATAGTAAAATAAAATAAGAAACACTGAGTTAGCTCTCTAATCATCATTTGCTAACTATGTTTACCTTGGTCACAACATTCAATTTCACTTGGGGTTCAATTTCCTCAATATAAAAGCATATTGGAATATCTTCATTTATAGTGTTCAATAGTTATCTGTTTTAAACAATGAAGTTAACTGTCTTGACTACAATTTGGAAATTTGAAATTTTCTAAAGACTGAAAGTATTTTGTCATTCTTTTGGTAGCAATCCAAACATGAAAATGAAGGTGCAAACACTTCACAGTAGAAATATTAGTAATGTTATGATTATGGGTGCTTCCCAGATGCCATTATATATGTTAGCATAGTACACTGTGTGTGCATAGTATTCCATTTCTAAATACAAGAATTGGGAGTATTATCTGCCCAAGGAATATATGAAGAGATTGTGGGACAATTAACTATTAACAAATTGCTCTTCTTTCCCTTGGCCTTGCAGAAAATTAAAATATTGCAGTTAAGTAAATAAAGTGTCAAGACTTCACTTAGGCAATCTGTTAAAGTTTTCATTTCAAATGGTATCAAATGATTAAAGAGGAAAGAAAGAATACATTTCCTTATAAAAAATGTACTTTAAGAGATCTGAAGAATCTAAATCAATTGTTGGGCAATATGCGAGAAAAAATTAGAAAATATTATGAGAGAGAAGTTGGCAAGTCATTAGAGAATACTGATATGAACAGGATCTGTATTTACTTATTCATTTGATATCCTTATCAACAACACAGACTTGTAGCACCAATCATGCCTTTTCTATCAGAGTGTTGTTAAGGATAAATGCATGCATTTAAGGAGTAATATATTAATAACAGTAGCCTCCCACTCTGTCCAAACCTGAATAAACTTTACTCAACTAAACCAGAATTATTTTTAGCTACTAACAATTATGCTACTTGGTTTTAGACAAAACACAACACAAGGAAGTGTTTAGATGCTTGAAGTCCCTAAGGTCTTAGAACAAAGGGCAGGAACTGCATCTCCTGGGTCCTGGCCTCATTCTTACATCAATGATTATGTTCAACCTCCCAAAATCCCTTCAGTGCGCTGCTTCATTTCTTATTCTCAACTGTTGTGTCATGAGCACCTGCCAACTTTCTCTTCAATTCCTCTTGGATGAAAATTCAGGCAGTTTCCAAAGTATCTCCCTTTTGTGATAAGAACTCTGCAACGTATTTCAGGTAAGGCATTTAAAATCCCACTCATAATTGTTTGAAATCTTCCCTCATTCAAGCTGTCAGAGTTTGACAGCCCCGGTTCTGTTGTTATGCACTATTAAATGGGAGCCTCTCTCCAGCCTAGGGGTACCTCTCCGTTTCAGTGGTGGAAAATGGGTGAAGCTTATTGGGAACCCTTGGGGAAGGCAACACCGTATAAATGGGAGTTTCAGCAGGAAAAAAATGAAAATAATAAGCCCCCTTCTGAAAGCCTGAACCTACAAAAATTTTAAATGTGTTGACAATATTGTATTTTGATGCTCCCATTTTGTTTTCCAGGTTTCAAAATAACTTTTCAGGCATTCAATTTTACAGGCCAGAAAATGAGAAAGGCACACATGTGTTTGTGTTTTAAGTTTAGGTTTTCTTTAAACTTAGAGCAGTAAATGTTTTGAAGATAGTAAATATTTTCTGCCACGGATGGAGAGAGAACACAGTTGGTAGGGTGTGTGCCTTGCACGCAGCTACCTGAGTTTGATTTTCAGCCCCAGGTTATAGTCCACTGAGCCTGCTAGGTGTGATCTGAGATTACAGACCCAGGAATAAGTCCTGAGTACAGCTGTGTGTGGCCAAAACAATATTTTCTGCCTTTGTGGAGGGCGAATGGTGGGGGAGGGGGACAAAATACACTGATTTTTCCATCAGATTATTTATTCCAATACATATACTAATGAATTCTGCTGCTAGATTCAGTAGTTGTTAGAAGTAATATTAATAATTTAGATAAAAACAAATTTTAGTCTGGACCAGTAACATATCTTATGCCTCCAAGACACACTGTAAGCAACAACAAAGAAGAAAGCATCATCTTGATTCTTTAAAAGGCTCTAATTAATAGAAGAGGTAAAATAAATATAAAAATAATGGTAACACCCAAGGGCAAGGAGGGAGCAGAGTGATAGTGCTGTGGGTAGGGCATTTGCCTTGCACATGGCAGACCTTAGTTAGATCCCCGGCATCCCATATGGGATCCCAAGCACTGCCAGGAGTGATTTCTGAGTGCAAAGCCTGGAGTAACCCCTGAGCACCACCAGGTGTGGCCCCAGAACAAAATGAAAAATAATGGTGACACAACACAACATAGGAATGTATTCTTATAGAAAGTCATTTGAAATAAAGAAAGAGAACTAACTGGGAAAAGTTTCTTAGAAGAGGTTAAATTTGAGCTAGAACTTCACAGGAGATTTGGACAGTGGGGACCACAGAAAAAAGAAGTACTCAAAAGGGGCACAATAGTCAAGACAAGAAGATAGGGAAACTCTACATACTAACGAGGACTATCACACAGTGTGGTGTGGACCCAGGATAGAGAATGTAAAAGTAAGGCGAGCAAAAACAGGAAATCTAAGAAGGCTGGCCACCAGCCAGATCATCAGTTAGCCTTGGCGCGGAAGCACAAAACTACAGAGTTTGAACTTTATTAATAAGCACCGGGGAGCTGTTAAAGGTTCCAAAAATAAGATGACAGGAGGGTATTTAAAAGATTAGCCAATCAGCACTATGACATATCAATGGGGATGGTGAAAGAACTCAGGCAGAGGCTGGAGCAATAGCATGGCAGGTAGGGCATTTGCCTTGCACACGGCTGGCTGGGATTCGAATCCCAGCATCCCATATGGTACTCTGAGCATTGCCAGAAGTAGTTCCTGAGTGAAAAGCCAGAAGTAATCCATGTGCCTCTCCGGGTGTGACCTAAAAAAAGAAAAAAAAAACTGAGGCAGGAGAATAAGGTAGGCAGCCAACAAGGTGAGAACTAATGAAAGCCAGAATGGTGACAGCAGTGGACAGCACAGCAGGTGTGAGTCAGATCTACAGTTAGGCAGAGCTGAGAGGAAGGATGAATGGAAAGGGAGATGTTAAATACAGGGATGATGAGGAACCCACCACATACTGTAATGAAATGAGTAACATCCTGTTCGTGGGAATTCACTTCAGGGCACCAGTGGGGCAGACTGGGTTTTATTAATGGAAGTGTTGGCTATTAGCTAAAGGAATCTTGTCTAAAACCACCAATGTGGAAGAATAAATGAGAGAAGATTCTAAGAGATGAATATACAGATTGCCAAGTCAATGAATTTGGCTTACTCAAACTGGTAGTGTATAAAGTGGTGCCCCAAAGTGTAATAAAAATAGGCAAATAAAATCATGGTAGATTCAAGATCCTAGTACAATAGAAAAATTCATGGAAGAGAAATCTAGACAATTCCACTTAAAATGATGACATCCTGAAAGTAAAAAATTAGCTCTTAAGTACTTGGGATAAATAAGTAAATGTTTTTACCTGACTTGTCCCTATTCAATTTGATGAGTCAACATATGTGATCATAATGAAATAAAAATCATGTTGCGGCAATAAACCATTAAGAAACTCTAGCATAATATATATTATATTTCCACATTGAATTCGCTGTTCACAAGACTTGTATCAGAGCTAAAATAAAGTGTGATCTCGGACTAGGGGTGTTCAGTAGTAGAATACTTATCTGTCATTTATAGGATATGTAAGACCCTAAGATCAATCCCTGGCACTTCTCATAAACAGTGACTCACTGGCATCAGTGATTATACATTTATGAAATATCTGAAACCAGTTGTTCAAGCAGGAGTATGAACAGAAATGCCTTTCTCCCTATATCTTTACTACTCTTCATAGAGTTGACACTTCCAGTTCAGAAATGTAGGTTCATCAATTCAAGCATTTGCTGTCTTATGAAGAGTTAGCCTTTATATTTTTTCTAGAGTTGCTAACAAAAGTCTTCCTCTCAAAATGCAAGTGTTATAAGAGGAATTACTTCATTTCTTAAGTTCTGGGAGTTGACAACGCATGTATTTTCAAAAAAGACTAAAAATTTCAAGAATAAATATCTTAAAAGGTATGGTTTAAAGACTGTGTGTTGATTTTCTAAGTATACATAAGTCAAATCACACAACAGATTGTATTTTACTTCTGTGGGAAAATATTTTAAACTTAATAATAAACAAATATTACCAATTGAGAATTCTCTCCTAGACTTTTATGCTTTTTTTCCTTTCCATCGTCCCACTTACTTTTAGAAATTGTATACTTGTTTGAATTCAAAGTATAGGTCAAATCATCTCACCGTTAAGAACAAGGAAAATTAGAAGTGCTTTTACATTTGTCAGTGTTTATTCTTACACAATATTATATGAAATAAGTTATAAACCATGAAATTTGGGTAAGGATGCACATAAGGACAGTCCAGATATGACAATAATGAACACTGTTTATATCAAATAAGCCTACTCATGTAGACACTAAGTTGGTAATCAGTATTTACTCTTCAAGATCCAGACTGAGGTCTTGCTCATCTCACTGAGTCTTATACCACTCATAAAATGTGCTTCCCTCAATGGTGCCAAAGGTCTCTTTGCATTTCTTCTAAACAAAGTTTATATCATATGTGCAAATAATTTGTATCTCTCTAATTTATAGGATTATGAATGCAATATAGTCAAAAATAGCATATAATTCAAGCTTCTGGTCTATAATACCTCGTCTATATCCTGGAACACAGAAAACACTGTTAAATACATATATGAGTTAATGAATAAATGATGAAATAATAAATAAACCCTGCACTTGAGCCCTTGCAGACAACAACCAATCAACTAAGATAACTAACCTATCATGACCTTACTCAAATCTAAGTTTCCGAATTATATTCTTACATGGAGTAAACAAAAAATAATAATAATACTCTATTTTAAAATAGTAAAATCAACTCATATAGTTTGAATCCACAGTAAAAATAATACTAATTATTATTTATATTAGGTAATAGTAAACCTAGAAACATTCAAAGTTCTAACATATCAATTATCACTTGACGGGGGCCATTACTTCCTAAAGTCGTCTTCTCTTCGTAGATGAGCTGTTTGGGGAAGGAGCAGCTTCTCTCAACCAATATTCATAAGGCAATCAACCATGTGAGGGACTTTGTATTAAGCTTTGTGAGACTACAGAGAAGAACAGCCATGGTCACTGCTCTCAAGGAATTTTCAATAAAACCTTTCTCCTTACATGCCAACAAGAGGAAGGAACATGATCTCTACACAAAGATATAATACAGTCTGAACCAAGAATCACACATTAACTCTTGGTTTAGTTGTACAAACCATGTTTGTGATTCCTTTGTGAGTCCGCTTTGAGGAACAGAAGAACATTCCACAGCCTCACTTCAACAAACTAAGCCAGAGGCAAATTTTCACCTTCCCATTAGCATCTGATACTCCATGGTCATAGGTGATAGGAAGGTGCAACAGACAAAAGGCATAACAGGAAAGAAAGCGTTTGCCATCTCTAAAGCAAGAGAGCTCACTGGTGAACCATATCAGGTCTTCAAAAGACCATCTAGGAAGACAGCGGAAACTGAGGGGTGATGTCTATGGAGAGAGAAAGGAAAACCAAAGAAGATCAGAACTCTTTCGCTAAAGGCAATGTGCAGCAAATCTCTCGGCAATACTTCCCTCTCTCCTATTTGAAACAGGGACATAGCCAGAGTGAAACAGCATCCAATCTTAACAAGGGGATATGCACTATATAAGAACAACTGAAATTTATTAAGTGCTAACTAAATGCCAAGAGGTGTAGAAGTGCTTAAATCACAAGACCAAGCTCTAAAATTATATTTTATAGAGAGTGAAGAGACTTTGAAGTTAACAATTTTACCCAAGGTCACACAAACTAGGATTGGCAGCAACTTTGAATCTAGAACTTCTGGAAATCAAGAACTAGGTTTTAAAAAATGAGCGGAATTTCACTTAAGGTCAGGCATTCAACTCTCAAATTTATAAGGCAGAAGCTCAGTCATAATGGCAAGTACAGAAGAAGTCAAATACACACATAAAATTAAATTTGTGGCTAGATAAAATTACCTAGCCACAAATATCCAGCACCTGCAAATTTAGTGTAATAAAACTAGTTTTAATCCCCCTGAAGTGAGATAAGTTCCAATAAAAATAGAAATAAAGGAAATGGAATTAATAAGGCATACAGCATTTGAGAAATACCAAGTATGGAGAATATTGTTCTTCACGTTTAATACTATAAACAAATCAGCAGTTGAACACCCTCTTTTAAACATTTTTAAAACCTTATGGAATCGTTTAGGAAAACCTCTATGGGGAAGAAATCAGACTTGGAACAATTAAAATGTAAAGTCCAGAGCTTGAGCGAGAGTATAGCAGGTATGGCTTTTATCTTGCACACTGCCTACCAGAGTTCAATCTGAAGCATACCATATGGTCCCCTAAGAACTGCAAGTAGTGATACCAGAGCACAGTGCCAGGAGTTAGCTCTGAGCACCATACGGTGTGCCCACACACACCCCAAAAAGATGTAAAATCCTAGAAAATATAATCTTATAAAATTGATGAGAAGTCCAAGGAGAGATAAAAACACTGAAAAAGTACTTGAAACATTGAATACAAAATACAACTGCGAACTTCATAAAGAAATAGAATTAATGCACTGGTACTTCCATAGTGGATTCAGGGAGATATGCCCTTATAAACCTGTGACTCTATAATCTTATTTTATTGGGCTTTAAATCAAAAGTAAATCATACAATTTAATTTTAAAATCTTCTAATAGGGCCAGAGATATGGTGCAGTGGGTAAGGAGTTTGCCTTGCATATGGACAACACAGATTCACTTCCCAGCACCACAAATGGTCCCCTGAACCCTCAGGAGTTATCCCTAAGTGTAGAACAACCAGAAGTAAGCCATAGAACACCTGGGTATAACTTCCCCCCTGACCGCCCACCACCAAAAATTAAATTCCTAATAAATAAAAGCCCAACCAAAAATAAATAAAAGGAAGCTGAATTGATGATTGGGATGGTGGATATTCACAGAGAACAAAAAGTATTACGTGTATGGAATTTTAGTTTTTTAAACTAAACTCCAGGTTTTTCTAAGCTATTCCATGGGTTATTTCATTTAAGGAGGGTTTTTGTTTTAATCTTATCTTAAGCAACTGTGGAGTTTCACAACACGGCTTCTGTTCCCAGGATGCTACATCCACTATTCCACTAAACCCTAAATGCAAAAAAACTATCATTCTGCTATGAGATGGAACTGCTACAAATTGGCATGGACAGTATTTTGTGTAACCTAAACTTACAAATACAGCAATTTAGAGAAAAAGCAATAAAGATTAAATATACACCCGAATGCAATAAACATTAGAGTGATGCAGAGAATAGTGCAACAAACAAACAAAATATACTGAAATTGTATTGTCCCACTGGGACATACATCACCAAAGATTCTACTTTATGACTAGATTCTTTCCAGATACACGAAGATATAATGTTATTTGTCCAACATATTTTGGTTCCCAATATTTTTCCTTTCAAGCAATTGAAGTTAATATTTAACAAACACATTTTCTGCCAAGTTTTAATGTGATATCATTCTCTGAAAAAACAAAGTCCAGAAATAATTTATCTTTTTGGCAATATTTATTATTATTTTGACACAAAACCTGAATTATTATTGAAAGTAAATAGGAAATCAAGGACTCAGATGTCTTGAGTTTTTTCCAGGTGCTCTCAAGGTTAAAATGCACTCTGTGGCAATGAAAAGGCTGATAAATAAAGGCTATCTGATGTCACAGAATCTGTAATATTTTCTACAACTACAACTATTTTTTAAATAAAAAATTTTCAGCTGACAAATTTAATTTACCCTTATGGTTTTGTTTATACATTGGAGTACCTAGTCATGGAACTGAACACACAGTGTTCTCCAGTTCTTTCTGCCTCCCTCTGGGTTCCTATGCTCAGTACAGAGGGAACTTCCTATAAGACATTCATTCTTTCATTTTAAATAGAAAGCCACACACACACACACACACACACACACACACACACACACACACACACATATTCCTCGACTGATTAGAAAAAAATAAAAAGAACAGCAACAAAAAAAATCCTATTCAGGAAGTCTCTGCAACACCTACAAGAAAAATATGGAAGACAGCAAGTTCCCATCTTCCCATAGCTGGTCGTTCTCAAAAAAGATCACAGGATATGAACCAGCTTCTGCTATGCTATGCCCACTTCCAAAGGGCAAATGGCCAAAGACCCAGGGGGACTGCAGGATCTCATCTGAAATGGCACACCAAAGGCAAAACTGGCCTTTTCCAGTAACTTCAGCCTTGAATGAATGTGGATATGTGTGTCCATATATAAGAACACACACACACACACACACACACACACAGAGCCAATAAATGTGATTCAAACTCCTTGGGAGTGCTCATGGTCTACAGTCAAATGGGAACACAAGTTCCATCATTGTTACCTTTCAGTCAGGGCAAAGATGACAATCACAACAATTTTGCAAAACACTCAAATAAGAAAACAGAGGGTGTGATGGGAGTTGACTGTTTTACCAAAAACAGCCAAAACTTGTTTCTAATAGACATCCAGTCCCACAGAAAGGCAGGGAAACCTGGAGTGAGAGTTTCCATTTTCAAGCTAGACCCTTATTGTGAAGGTCCAGACTTTAATTAGGACTCTTCTGAATAGGCAGTGGAGAAATTCCTTGAGGGGTGGGGGTAGCAGGAGTATATTGGGAGCTTTTTCTTGTGTTCCAAAAGATAAACAGACCAGTCAGTTACTGAGAGTTTGACTCCTTCCAGAGCATTACCATTTCTCCACTGTTGTTTGTTCTGAGAATACAGATAGACTGAAGAAAATCTAAACCCCAACAGAAGCATTCCTTTCACAATGGGCTTTACACTGAAGTAGATAATATTTGACAGCCTTTTGTGAGTAGCACAGTCCGTGGGTTTTTTTCCTCCAACAGTGATATCCTTTCACCTCATTATAAAATATAACCTGTCATAGTTAAATTGAGGAGCTTTTTTCAACAGGGCTGGCTGGAAAACTCATCTTTAATTACTGTATAGGAGAATGCTTCTGAATCACCAAGTATGCAGAAAAAAGCTGAGAGGCAATCGGATCACTGTAAGAAAGAGATGCTTCTTGATAAAGAGGCCATGTTGTTGGGTTTTCAGTTTCTCAGGTGATGGTGCTTTGATATGAACAACTTTGAAATTCATGTAAGATGAAAAGGAAAAATGAAGCACTTTCATTAACCTAGTAGTATTGTGTGTATACTTAACTATACTTAACTATACGATACAAGCAGAGATTGGCTTTAAGGATTTTATTAGGTAGTCAACCTTAGATTTTTAATATCAACATGTGTGTTCTGGAGGTGGAAAAAATACAGGGGACAGCCATGCTTTTCTTCCCTACGGCCAACCACAGTTTGGCCCAAGCACCGCATTTGGTCACTTCAGTTCCACCAGCATGACCCTTGAGCACTGATCCAGGAATAGCCTCTGAGTACTTCCAAGTGTGGCCCAAACCATCTCCTGTCCCCCAAAATAGATGTGCATTCTGAGACAATTCCAATTGGAAGTTTTTTATTTTCATCGGCTTCGCATTAGCCACTCTACTGGTATGAGACCTGGCTTCAAATTCAGGCTGTCGCTAGAGAACTGATTACCTCAGTAATTATTAACACTATGCTTTGATTTTCTTATGGGCAAAGGGGAGATGATATCTCTACCATACGACTATTGAGAAGATTGATGTGATGATGTGAAGAGTTTAGAAAAGTACTTAGTGCATAATAAACTCAGTGGAGGAGAGATTTTATCAGAGGAATTCTGATAAAAGAGTTTTGGACTGCAAATTAAAATTACATTTCCAAACTAGGTTGAATATAAGATATCTCTTTTAGAGAGTTGGGGAGATAAGTGATCAAAAATCTGATGTGTACATAAAAATAGAACAGTGGTTATAAATAAATCCAATAAACCTCTGGACAATAAACAAAATATGCTCTATGTCTGTATCTGTGCATATTTTTAAAAATCTACAATATGCGTATGCTTCGCACTGAGTTCTAATTATTTAATGTGATCTTAAAGGTAGCATTTTCAGAAGCAGAATCTGTTTAAGATCAGTCAGCACATCACATTTTTATAGCCAACTTATTCTCAAAAAACAAATTTGGGGGGCCAGAGAGAGTACAGCATCTTCTTGCCTTACATGCAGCTGACCAAGGTTTGTTCACTGGAACCCCCTACAGTCCCTCTAGGCGTAATCCATGAGCACAGGGCCAGAAATAAGCCCTGAGCACATCCAGCTGTGGCCCCCAAACAAGCAAAAATAAATAAATAAACAGATTAAAAACAAATGTTGGGGACAGAAAATTCTAAAAAATACAATACATCTATCTTGTAAAATCACAATGTACACAAACATATCAAAAGTTTTACAAAGTTCTTAATTTAAAGAATTTATCTATACTTTGATAGACTCCCCAAAATCTATCTGATAAAACAATGTCTTTCCCACCCAACACTAATCAATGCACTAATTGAGTACTATTACAAGCCCAGCAACAATTTCAAGTATTTTACATGCATTACGTCATTAAATCCAATACTAACATAATGTGATATGTACCATTATTCAGTCTATTTTATTTTCCCAGGATTAATCAGTCACCAAACAATGGTAGGACCCATCCCAGTATTTTAACACAAGAAACATGTTCTAAAGCAGCGCCTTACACCTCTTCTTACATGGACCATATTGCTTATCAGATAGAATGCTTTCACTTAAAAAGAGAAATACCATTGCCAGAAAGGGAATTTATGGTTTAAATTACCATTTACTCAATAGGTAATATGAGCTTCAGACAAAAATTTAAATCTCTGAAATCCATTCATCTCTGCCTTCCTCCTTGTGGCAACTTCATCCTCAGACTTGTGTCCCTTTGGGTAGTATCTCCAAGACAGTCACATTTACTTCCAAACAGTAAATAAAATTTCTTTTTCCCAACTACTACATAAAACTCTTAGGTTCTTCTGACCATGTCATATGTCTATTATTATATTTGCTTTGGCTATGAAAATGTGATGTGCTGTCTGTTTTAGGTTTAATTGTACCTCCTCTGATCAGAATGAGGGTAGATTTTACTAATCATGATCACTTGCTGAAGCTGAGAGTAATGAAAATTCCTTAATAGGGTAATAGGGTCCTTTAAAGAAAGAAAAAGGATAAATGGAGTCCTTTAGCTTGCATTCTGAAATTTTAGATTCCCATTCAAACTTGAGATGAAGCTTTTGTGGAATATAATTTCATAAATTATATTTCCATCCTATGAGAATGAGAAGATAGTACAGAGCTTAAGGTCTTGCACACAGCCCACTAAGTTTCAATCCTCCAAGTACTGCTAGGAGTGATTCCTAACATCAGTCAGGAGTAAGCTCTGAGTACTATGACAAGTGAACCCCTAACAGAAATGAAACAGAGCAACCTAAATCCCATGCTATGCTTTTCTTCCTTTAACTGCTAATGTCTCATGACATTATGGAGATAAGAATAATCAAGGGAACTGAAATCTGTGAGGAAAAGACACATGTACAATTCTCAATTCTCTTTCCTGTGACAATTGGGATGCTACCTATAACAGAACTAATTTGACAACTTTTGGATAAAAACTCAAATGTTTATTAACCTTTTTCCAGACCAAAAATGTCTCAAAGATATATGTATTTTAATAAAAAATTATACAAATTTGAAAGGAGTTGTGATTGCCTTAGAGTCCTTTAGAAAGGACGAGGGAATAGAGATGTTCATTTTCAAAGTAAAGGTCATTAAAAATACTATTCTTGGGGGCTAGAGGGGGCTGTGCACTGCCTTGCCTGCGGCCGACCTGGGTTAGATTCCCAGCATCCCATATGGTCCCCCGAGCAACATTAGGAGTAATTCCTTAGTGCAAAGCTAGGAGTAATCCCTTTGCATCACTGGGTGTGACTCAAAACAGAAAGAGAGGGACGGCCCTAAAAGGACTGCACTCATTTGTGGAGTATAGAACAACATCACATGAGGCTGACACCCAAGGACAGTAGATACAGGGGCCAGGAATATTGCCCCATAGCTGGAATCCTGCTTCATGAGCAGAGGGGAGAAGGCAGATGGAATAGAGAAGGGATCACTAAGAAAATGATGGCTGGAGGAATCAGTCGGGATGGGAGATGTGTGCTGAAAGTAGATAATGGACCAAACATGATGACCTCTCAGTGTCTGTGTTGCAAGCCATAATGCCCCAAAGTAGAGAGAAAGTATGGGAAATATTGTCTGCCATGGAGGCAAGGAGAGGGTGGGAAAGGGGGGGGGTATTCCAGTGATATTGGTGGTGGGGAATGTGCACTGGTGGAGGGATGGGTGTTTGATTATTGTGAGATTGTAACCAAATGTGGAAGCTTGTAACTATCTCATGGTGATTCAATAAAATTTAAAAAATAGATAAATAAATAGATAAATAAATAAATATTCCCCTGCTGGAGTGAGAGAAGACAGCTTGTAGGACTCTTGCCTTACATGTAGCCAACCCCAGTTCCATCCCCAGCACTGACTGCATATAGTCAGTCTCCTTAGCAAGCCAGGAGTAATCCCTGAGCACTGCCAGGTGTGATCCAAGACCCACACTGAACACAAATGAAAGTATGTTACCTATATATGTACTATATTATATACATTTCATCCACCAATTTTGTATGAATATAATGTGTTGAAATATATAACAAAGGTGCATTTATTAAATCAGTTCAAGTGCCTGTTAAATGTATTATATAAGGGCTTGGTGTGAACAGCGTTTTTTCTGGTTTGAATATTTGTATTTAAATAACAAATTAAGGAAGAAACAGGAAAATGAAACTGATTACTCTATTACTAAGCTTTTTGTTTTAAAATTTGTGTTTCTCAGGACTGGGCCTATGGATCAGTGGTAGAGTACTTGCCTTGCGTTCAGTCTCTATTACCATAATAAATTTAATTATATAAGTTTTCACTGTAATGTGCTCAATTAAAAAATTGGCATATACTTCAAGATGGGCTGGAGTGATAGCACAGCGTGTAGGGTGCATGCCTTGCAAGCAGCCAACACCCAGGTTCGATTCTTCCGCCCCTCTCGGAGAGCCTGGCAAGCTATCTATGGTGTATTCAATATGCCAAAAACAGTAACAAGAAGTCTCACAATGGAGACATTACTGGTGCCTGCTCGAGCAAATTGATGAGCAACGAGATGACAGTGACCTAGTGATAGTGAATATAAAATTATCTAAGGTCCTTATATACATTCTCATTTATATAAGGAAATTTTATAGTAAAAATTACGAGTCTCCTTGCCTGCTCTTTCTACTCTCCTTCTCAGAAGCCATCCATTTAACAAAACATTCCCAAACTTACACACTGTCTCTACATTTACATAGACAGTTGAACAAAAGTTTGTCTTTTGATGCCTGGATAAAGTATAGCAGTTAGGGCGTATATCTAATAAATTCCCAGCCCAAGTTCTATTCCCGAGCCACAGGGTCCCCAGAGCATCCTGAAGGATCTGAGCAGCCATCAAGACCCCTCAGTATTGTGGGGTGTGACCTAGAAGCTCCCGTACAACTGGGTTGGCCAGATGATCATGCCACCTGGAGCTAGAGCAGTGTGGCTTCCTCATGCCCTTGTACTGAATTCTATTGAACCACTGGGGCTAGTTGGCCAAGAACCACCGGTGAGGTTTCAAGTCTCCTTAGAGCCACTTTGGAACCTTTCCCTGCCATGGGGTGGGAGTGGGAGGAGATAGTTTATCTCTTGTGATATAAAAAAAACACTAGAACGTGTTTTTTTTTTTAACTCAAATATGCATCTAAAATCTTTAGCATCAGTACAAAGAGATCTTTCTTTCAACTGCTATACAGGTTGCCACAGTAGAACAGGACTATCATTTTTTAAGTTTCTTTCGCCTGTTCATTGACAGACATTTGCAAATTTCTGTTTATTCTTAAATAGGGGGGTAGAGGAAGTCATTTCCTGCTCCTGCTTGTTTGTGAACCTGTAGAAGTTTTTCTCTATGACAGAAACCCTCCATGAAATTGAACACATTAGAATGTGATAGAATTTGTCAAATTGCCCTCCAAAAAGGCTGCTCCAATTTGCACTCCCACCAACAGTGTCTGAGAGAACTTGTTTCCCCACTGGATATTAGCAATCCTTTTGCGTTCAATTTCAAAGGGGAATCAATAGGACTCCAGTTAACTCTGTGATGAAAGTGGCTCCCTAAGCGTGTTAAGAATGTATCATTAGACACGAAAGAAAACAATTATTTGATGTGTGACCCCTCTGCGATTGGTATATAATAACAACAAAACAAGCCTCTTGATTGAACAGCTACTTACTTTAGACTTTAAAGACATTCAATAGCTGCCTTAAAGTGGTTTGTTGTTTTTTGTTTTTTGTTTTGTTTTTTTGAGACTAACAGGGTCAGGGCCAGAGAGATAGTACAGCGGGTAGGGTATGGTAGGGTATTTGCCTTGGCATCTAACCTAGATTCAATCCGTAAAACCCCATAAGTATTCCCTGAACCCTGCCAGGAGTGATCTTTGAACATAGAGTCAGGATTAAGCTCTGAACACTGCAGAATGTGACCTTGTGAAACAAAAACAAATAAAGAGGTTCATAAGGTCTCTTCACCCATTTTGTGAATGGGTGAAAACTTTTATGTTACAGAATAAAAGTTAAAAAATTCTATTAGACTGTGACAGTTAAGAATATATTAATTTCAAGTTCCCACTTATTTATAATTTTGTAGTAAGATAGCTTCTCAACTCCAGAAACAAAACTCTGACCTATATTCTCCTTTGAAGCTATCCAAAGTCCAGGTACTAGCATTAGAAACATTTCTGCCTTAACTTTTATTTAGGGTCAAATCGTAATTTGAAAAATTATAAATCCAATTCAATACAATTCAATGAAACTTTAAATTCCATTTCCAGATATACGCTGGCCTTTGCCCCAACCACAACTACTGTGTCATTGACCTCAGTAATTAAAAAAGAAATGAAGAGAAAAAACAAAAGTGCCCTCTGCAGAACTTAATATTTACTCCTCTCTCCATGCTCCAGAGTAGTTGTGGGAAGAATTCACAGGCATCCAATTTGAAATATCTGTTTGGTAGGCAGCAGACGCATTGGAATCCTACTTGAAGCACTTTGCGGTCATCACTTAGAGCTCAGCCCTAGATATATGTTCCAAACGGAAGCCATGTGGGCTTTAATGCACATTTTGTTCTCTTGCAGAGAAGTCACAATTTACCCAAACACACTTGTTCACAGACAATCTAAATGAAATCTCCAGATTGATGACAGCTGGTCCAGAAAAGGCAAGAACACCCCTTCACATCTGGGAGTGAGTGACTTGCACACTTTGAGATAAATATATTTTTCTGAATACTCAGGTTTTTTTTTTTTATCTTTCAATCTCGGGATCTCAGGTCAATGAATTGTTAATATAATCAACACAATTACAAAACAGTTGGAATATTCGTAATTAAGTGGTCTTCCTAGACCAGAAATAAAATTTTTGCTAAAGTAGTAATTCTCGGCAACTGTAACAGCAAATGTCAGGAATTTTATGTTTTCTACACACTCCTTTTTATTCTTCTTCCAGCTTCAGTACCTTGACTTGGAGGCACAAACCTGTTCTACATAGACCCAGGCTCCATCAGCATCCAGTATTCCCTGTCTAGAGCTTTGACACAGTTGTCACAACAGCTAAGGTTAAAGAAAGGAGTTGAAACAATTTCACAAGACTTGTTATGACTCGCATGGACCCTGTGTAGTCCTCTTAACATCCTTTGTTCCCATCCTCCCAATAACACATGAGCACCAGCCATTTCCCCTTGCACAGTGTGAGCCAGAAAAGCTGAGCCTTTGAGCTCTGGTTCCAGTCTACAGATCATTAGTGTAGATAATATTGTTCTGAACATCAAGCCTTTCATGCCAACTTATAAAATAAGGAAGAAAGACTGCAGTGATGACAATGATCTATCACCATACCCCTTTTATAAGAATAATCCTTTTAATGAAGATACTTCTCTCTATAAATTAAAAATGAATGTTGAGGTCTTGGGATTACACTGAGATACAATTGGAAGAAGAGCTGAGAAGGGAAAGGGTGATAAAATAAGAGGGAAAGAAGAATAAAAAACATGAATTGCCTCCATGGGTGCATTATCCCGTTGCTCTGTCTCCCACTAAGATGTGTAGATCTGAGATTCTTTAGAAGTTATCAGATAGCTCCAACCGTTTTCTAAAAGTAAAGTATTACCAATTTATGGGCTCAGAATTCTAATGGAGCCATCTGTGGTTGCTCGTATCCATGAGATGAGAGAGTAATGACAACTTGTATTTGCAGAGCATATTTCTGTGAAATCTCATGACATTTTACAAAATTTACTTAGTTATTCCTCCACAACAATGAAGGCATTTGGAAAAGAAAGGACAGGGTAGTGGCCATACAGAGGATAAGTATATAAATAAGATTTTTATTATTTATATATTATTATGAGTATGTTAAAAACATTAAATGACTATTAAAAATGCCTTAAATAAGACTTCTAAATTTTTAGCAGTATCACACATTAATTTAAGTGACATTTATACTGAACAACTAAAAAGTTCCCCTTAAAAAAAGTCATTTCTAGATTTCCCCGATTTAAAAGCTGAATTTCAGTGCCCTACGTATCTAATCTTTTTCTTGATTGCACCCTCTCTTCAAAAACCCCAGAGTTCTCAGGATTGGGAATTTTTTTTTTTTTTTTTTGCTTTTTGGGTCACACCCAGCGATGCTCAGGGGTTACTCCTGGCTTTGCACTCAGGAAATACTCCTGGCGGTGCTTGGGGGACCATATGGGATGCCGGGGATCGAACCCGGGTCGGCCGCATGCAAGGCAAACGCCCTACCCACTGTGCTATCTCTCTGGCCCCAGGATTGGGAATTTTTTAAGCTATATTTCCAATGAGAAAACGACAAAATTTCTGTCTGAACCATTCTCTCAGGTTCTACTGCAAGTAGACAAATGTACCTCGCCAAGAATGACAGGAAGCCAGCTCCAACTCTACAAAAGGGGAAAAAGCAAAGGTTGTATTCCAGGAGTCCACAGCAAAGTGCACCTGGAATGTCTTTTTAATACATTTTCCAATCAGAAAATTACTTCACTGAGAAATCTTTTCATTATTAAATATAGTGCTACATTTGCCAACCACAAAAAAAACTATGGCTCTGGTTGTCTTAGGCATTCTGAAAATGCAGTTTGAGTTTATCCAAAAGGGAATGCTAGTTATCAGAGATGGGAAAACCATTGGCTTTTGATTATAGAAATTGAAAAGGCCAGTGAAAGAAAGGAAAAGAAGAGGTAGGGGGGAGAAGAGGCAAATGGGAAGCAACAGGGGCAAGGAAACTAGAACATATCAATGGTATATGTAGATGTAAATAGTAATGTAGATGTGGTCTATCTGCATCACTAAACCACAGATTTAATGACACTGAAAGCATGAGACCCAAACAATAACAACCAAACTTAAAGTCACTGTTATGAAAGCAAGCTGTGGGCAGGAAGAAACCTGAGAATAAAGGTGGAGAAAAGCTAATACTGGTGAGTGAATTGGTTCTGGATTAACATAGGCCTAAAACTCTAGTATAGAGATTACATTTGTAAGTCAAAATGCCTTGATTAAAAATTGTTTTAAAAAAATAGTTATTATCATCTCTAAATTATATCGTCAGTACAGATGCCAAGGACTTAATTTCCCAAAGAGTATTTGCAAACACCATTTGAGGACATTTAAGTCTGACAAATCTGTCACCAAAAACTTGCCTCCTCATAAAAATGTCTTCCCAAGACATGCTAAGATAATATTGGCAGTGGTAGCAAGTACTTGTGTGTATTCATTTAAGAGCTATAAATTAAAAATATGACCCTCTGGGTCTCTTATGACTAAGCAGAAAGTATCTGTGACAGTTAAATGACATGAAAGAACAGATTCCAAGCAATACGTGTCCTCTCTTGGTGCCAAGGAAAATTTGTAGCCTAGAATTAAAATAAAATTGATGTCTAATAAAAATTTATAGTATCTTTTTGAAGAGCAATTTAAGTGCACTCATGGAACAGGATGTTTAACCATAGTTTGCGTGTCCTCCTCATTCAGAGTGATCTGAAAACATGGACCTTCAGAAAAAATACAGTTTGGGGCCAGAAAAAATAGTACAGGTGTTAAGGCCTGTGCTTCTGTTGGTTATATGCCCAGAACCATGTGGTGTCCAAGCATCACCAAGTGCAGCCTTGGAGCCCCCAAGAACTTCTAAAGTGGCCCAGGTAATACCAACCACCACAGGGTCCAAATATCAATGCATTCCTAGATGTTTGTATTAACTGCTGATGTAGTCCTCTCAGCTCCCCCCCAAAAAAATCTCTATTGATAATGCTTCACTAGAACAAGACCTGGCAAGGAATTCCTGATGCCTGACAGTCCCTGAGTTATGGTCTATCTTGGACTGGAGTGTCATCACAATTTCTATATGTGTCACTAAAGCAAAGACAAATGAAGAGATTTTTTTAAATAGAAAATGAATACAAGAATATGAGATAAGAAAGTGATGAGAAGAACAAAAATGGTGTGCCTGAAAGAATTAAATTTCCGACAAGGTCAGAGTGGTTTATCAACCAGTGACTACAGCCAAATGTTAAAAAGGATTAAAAAAAAAAAAAAAGGAGATCACTGTTATCAATCAACCTTGCTATATGATAAAAAGCTATAGTTGAGCAGGTAAGGTGATTGTCTTGCACACAACTAGTCTGGGATCAATAACTGGCATCGCATATGGTCTCTCAGCCCTGCCAGGAGTTATCCCTGAGCACAGAGTTAGCCCCCAAGCACCACTGGATGCGCTCCTCCCCCAAAGGTGGGAGGGGGAGTTGAGAGATTTTTTTAAAAACAAAATGGAGGCTATCCTATTTTTATAATTTATAGTCATGATAGAGCACCGTCTTTTATAATTACAAAGTAGATTTGGTATATTTAGAGGTTATCACTAGTATTTGTCCTACTGCTTTTCTACTTTTTCTTCATGTCATCTGTGTTCCTCACTCAGTCAATAAGAAAACTGGCATTTGAATGCAATCTTTGCAATTTTCTTCTTTATATCTTAGGGTCATTTTTATTCTAACATTGACTGGTATCCTATATCTAGGGGAGGAAATGCTAATACTGTGAAGATACTGTTTATTGATGACCAGCTCTGGTGATCCATGCGCTTTTATATATTAGATTCTCATACTGACCAAGGGGCTGGAGCGATAGCACAGCGGTTAGGCTTTCGCTTATCACAGAGTAGACCCGAGTTCTATCCCTCCGCCCCTCTCGGAGAGCCCGGCAAGCTACCAAGAGTATCAAGCCTGTGCGGCAGAGCCTGGCAAGCTACCTTTGTGTATTGGATATGCCCAAAACAGTAACAATAAGTCTCTCAATGAGAGACGTTACTAGTGCCCGCTCGAACAAATTGATGAGCAACGAGATGACATTGGCAGTGATACTGACCAAGACAGGTGACCTGACTTAGTCAATGTACCAGTCAGAGCTCTGCAGGGAACAGAATGAAGTTCATTAGAGATTTGAAAAACAAAAAACAAAAAAACACTTCAATGAATAAGCGTGTGCATATGTTCTCTTGAATGAGTGCTTTTCTTTCCTTAGATAGATACCCAAAAGTGGAGTTACTGGATCATATGGAAACTAAATTCTGAGTTTACTGGGTACCCTTTTCTGTAGTGATTGGACCAGAAACATCCCCATCAGCAGTGGACATGCATGGTTCCATTTTCACCACATCCCCACCAACAGAGATTGTACCCAATATTTTAGTTAGACATGTGCCATTCTAACTGATATAAGATGATATTTCATTGCTTTATTGATTTGGATTATCCTAATAATAAGTGATGTTGAGAGAGTCTCTTGCCTGCGCGTGTGTCTGGCTGTCTTCCCTGGGGCTCCTCAGAGGCAGTGGGTTCCAGCTTCCCTCCCCACCCCGAGCAGAGCTCCCGTAGCCAAAGACCTCCGGAGTCTAGGCCACTGCTATGCTCAAGGCCCCTCTCCACATGTTCAGATGAGCCTCATGCATGAAGGTACCCAGGTGTGTGGGACCTGGGGCTGAGGACTCCAAGCGTGCTCAGATTGGGACTAGGCCTCTTCTGTCCAGATTTCCCATTTTCCAGTAGTTAGGCGGTCATACCCAGGGACTGCCCCCAGTGCTGTGTAATCTCACCAAGAGCCAACATCTAGAGAATTAAAACAAAGATCCCAGAAGCGCACGGCAACTTCAAGGGTGCACAACATCTTATAGCCTACTTCTCCCTATGGGAGAACCTGGCAAGCTACCAAGAGTTTCCTACCCACATGGGAGAGCCTCGCAAACTTTTGATGGTGTATTCATATGCCAAAACCAGTAACAATGCTGGGTCTCATTCACCTGACCCTGAAAGAGCCTCCAGTGTGGCATCATTGGGTAGAATGAGTAAAGAGAGACTTCTAAAATCTCAGGGCTAGGACAAATGGGGACATTACTGAGACTGCTCGAGATCAATGGGTTGATGATGATGAATAAGTGATGGTGAGAATTTTTTTATGTGCCTGTTGGCCATCTGTTGGTCATCTTCAGAGAAGTGTCTGTTCATTTCCTCTTCCCATTTTTTGATGGAGATTTTATATTTTTGTTGTTGCTGTGTACATGGTAAAACTCAGTCCAATGACTAATATTTGAAATTAACATAGATGTCCAACCAAAGATAAATGGATCATGAAGATGTGGTATTTATACCATGGAATACTATACAGCTATAGGGCATGATGTAATCATACAGTTCATGGCAACCTGGTTGGAACTGGAGCACATCATGTTAAATAAAGTAAACCAGAAGAAGACAGATAAACACAGGATGATACCACTTATATGTGGTATTTAGAATAACTGGATAAAGGGATGCAATATTTTGAAGGAGAATACCTTGATCAACTTCTGCCCCAGAGTACAGGAGGAGAAGGAAGGAAAGAGTGGAGGGGAGTGGGAGAAGGACAGATAAGAAGCAATGGGGACCAGGTCAGGAGAGTCAGGTACAAAGGTTGTGTTACAGAAAGAAATAGCCAATTGCGGAACGAGCAGGAGCCAGAGCCAGCTATATGACTTGGGGTTCCAAGGAGTGCTTGCACCCATGTATCCAGACTGTGAACTAAGCTTTTGCTCCGTGCTGCTCCAGGAAGGGAAATGATTCAATTTCCAACTTAAATCTCCCTGGACTTAATTACTAAAACACAGAAATTGTAAACCGAGCGGCCGCGGCCGCGCGACTTTTTATCTCTTCATTCTTATCAGTGGAAAACTAATTATCAAATATTTCCTTGTCAATAGGGCTGTATTCTTGGGGGATAAATTCCAACAAAAATAGTAAGTCTGTGTTGAAACTCCAACAACAATAGTGAGTTTTGTTTTGAAATATGGAATGTAATCAAGGTAAAGAGAAAAGGATGTGAAATTTATCAGTTACGCGGAGAGGGGTTGGGGGTGAGGGGTGGGATGTATACTGTTTTTTTTTTATTGGTGGTGGAATATGGGCACTGGTGAAGGGACGGGTGTTTGAGCATTGTATAACTGAGACATAAGCCTGAGAACTTTGTAACTTTCCACATGGTGATTCAATAAAATAAATAAAAAGAAAAAAAAGAAATGGCCAAATATCCAAACTACAGACTCAACAAAACTGAAATCAAGGGACCTAAACTTTAACAACCAAACTTGGAAAGGAGAACACCAAGAGTGCAGGCTGTTGAGCACAGAGGTTGGAGGGTGGAGTCTGTGTGACTGTGGGGGGCACGGGGGGCAGGGGATGGAGGAGGGATGCATCTGGGAAGAAACCTGGGAACACTGGTGGAGGGAAGTTGACACTGGTGGTGGGATCAATGCTACACTGCTGTATGTCTAATACTCAACTCTGAATAACTTGATAAATCACGATGCTTTAATTTAAAAAGTGTGGAAAAACTCCATAAACCTAACCACACCCAAAAGAGGGATGAGGGGTGGGGGAAATTAAAACTCCAGAATTTTATCCCTAGTGAAATTTCTTTCTTAAAAAAAAGTAAAATACAAATATTTCCTTCAAACAAAACCAGAGAGTTCGGCACCACTGTGTACTCAGTGAAGACATTTCTAAGTTATCCTTTAATAAGAAGCACTAGGATCTCAAAAGAATGGTACAGAATGCAAGAATTAGTGATGGAAAAGAAGATGGCATGAATGGCCTTCTTAGAAGGCCAAAATTACTAGTTGAAATATTAATAATGTCTAGATATTTTTAATAGAGATAAACCTGAAATTCAAATCAAGATAGTATATAAGTCAGAGAGGAAGACTATAGGTAAAGGTTTATAAACTGCTTGCACTATTTTGGAGTCTACAAAGGTACCATTCAAAAAAACTAATCCTAAAGAAACAGAAACAGTCAATAATTACTTAAACAAAGTAATTGAAACAACTTAAAAAAAATCACAGGATATTTTAATATTATAGCTATCCTCAATAAAAGGTAAAAGCATATCCTAAATTATTTAATTTTGAATATTTATCTTTAATATCAAAGCAAGAGCAACATTATGTGATAATATAAAATCTTCATCTGTAATTATCATATGGATGCATAAGTAACTAAACATAATAGTAGCACTGTAGCACTGTTGTCCCGTTGCTCACTGATTTGTTTGAGCGGGCACCAGTAACGTCTCCATTGTGAGACTTGTTACTGTTTTTGGCAGATCGAATACGACACGGGAATCTTGCCAGGCTATGCCGTGTGGGTGAGATACTCTCAGTAGCTTGCCAGGCTCTCTGAGAGGGTAGGAGGAATCGAACCTGGGTCAGTGACGTGCAAGGCAAACCACCCTACCCTTTGTACTATCTCTCCAGTCCAACATAATGTAATAGTAAGTACAAAAAAATGCCATGCAAAACATGATGGAAGATATTATTTAGGCATAACCAAGAAAATCATTATTCAAATTGTTTTCTTACTATTACAGTCAGACATGGGCTAGAACAATAGCACAGCAGGTAGGGCGTCTGCCTTGCACATGGCCGACCCTGGCTTGATTCCTCCGTCCCTCTTGGAAAGCCCAGCAAGCTACCGAGAGTATCCCATTTGCATGGCAGAGCCTGGCAAGCTACCCGTGGCATATTCGATATGCCAAAAAGAGTAACAAGTCTCACTATGGAGACATTACTGGTGCCCGCTCGAGCAAATCGATGAGCAATGGGATGACAGTGATACAGTGATACAGTCTGACATATGTCTTCCCCTAATTAAAGGTTTAAGATGTTAGGGTCCAGTGTCGATAATTTCCCGCTCTCCGAACCCGCACAAAGAGTTCAGCCAGTAATGTAATACACAAGTGGAGTTTATCAAGCCAGCTAGCTGGGGTCAAGTTTCTAGGCACACAGGCCCAAGCAAGACCCTGAGCAAAGGAAAAGCCGCTAGTTTTATAGTTATTGCCTACATCATAGCCCGCGCTTACAAATTCAAACAAAAACATCAGTGAAAATTGCAAGTTTCAAAACTCATCTCAAATAGTACAAGCAGACAGTTACAGATGGGTCACTATGACATGCTTCAGACCATTTTGGCAGTTGTTTGTCCTGCCCGCATCTAGGTGGCTTCTATAGATAATGGCTATCGATTATGAAACTATTTGCCAAGGCCGAGTTTCCAGCCCAGCTGTCCTTCCATCACAGATGGCCAGGGGTAGACGCTGGGTTTTAAGTAAAACAAAGCATGAAGCAGAAACCAAGCATGATGGAGTTGTTCCTGCCCCGCTCCGTATCCAACAACTAGAGGTGACATTTTTTAATTCAGAACTATTTAATTGCCATCTTAGATATTCTAAAGCTGTCTCCTACTGTAAAAAACTAAAGCATGCTGACAAGCGTGTGCACTCACGGGCTCTCCGGGTGACTGTCTCACCGCCCGCGTTCGGTGCTCTGGAACCACTGTGTGTGGCTGTTGCTCAAGGGCAGGCGACGGAAGGAAGAAGACCAACTGGTTGCTCGATCAGTTTATTTCATTCTCTCTCTGCTTCTCTCCCGGCTCTGGATCTCTCTCTGGATCTGTGGATCTCACCCCTCAACCCACCCTTATAGCCTAGTTAAATCCCCCCAGCATGAGGGGTTTGAGGAGTACACATAGGTGTGGTCACCATCAATAAGGGTTCTTTTCCCTCAGGGAATCCTAGGACTGATTCTCTTTCAGCAGGAGGATCCACCCAAGGGCAGAGTCCCTTAAGTGTGTTTCTCCTCTCCTCATCCAGCAAACATATAAGCATTCATAATAGTAATCATTTTGTATGGATGCAATAAGAAATGCATTAAAGTTTAATCAAAGTGAAAGTAAAGTGAAATTTATTAGTTACACAGGGCGGGGGGGCTAAGGGTGGGGGGCTAGGGGCGTGGGGGGGTAGGGGTGTGGGGGGGCGGGGTGGAGCTATACTGGGATTCTTGGTGGTGGAATATGAGCACTGGTGAAGGGATGGGTATTCGAGCATTGTATAACTGAGATTTAAACATGAAAACTTTGTAACTTTCCACATGGTGACTCAATAAAAAATTTTTAAAAAAAGAAATGCATTAAAGTTTATAGAATTGCTCTCCTGGGGCCATCTCGATCTCAGACTACAGTGCTCAGGCCAGATCAGTCTTTCTGATCAGACCCTAGCAGGGTCCTAGTCTCGTCATTACTTTTGGATCATGACGGCATTTGTCTATGATCAAGCTCTCTACTTATAGTTAAGAATTAGGCACTTTGGCCAGGCCCATCTCGATGCCAGGGTAGCACATAACTCCCCATTTGCCCTGGATCCGTCCTGTCCCTCATTGGGACCCTGCTTTTGGGGTGCTAGGAACTAAGGGCAACTGAGGCTTAAGTGGAGAAAGCAGATGCCCGGGAATGAATAATATTCAAAGCCAATTAAGTCCCAAGTTACAAAAGCATAATATTGTCTTCTTGTGTCTAAACAAAAAGGACATTGCTTTAAAGTAAATTATTCAAAAGGCATAAGGAGAGGAGAAAGGCAATATTAACTTATAATATTCAGTGTTATAATATTTAATATTAACTTATAATATAAAGTTGTGTCCTAGGAAGGTCTGACCTTACAAATTAACAGAATCAGATTAGGGGGAAAGCTGATTAACTGTTTTAGGGAAGAGAGCATAGAGAAGTGATTACAGCTAAACAAAGGGATGGGAGAGATTCGGGAACACATTGATGGGTGTGACTGGGGTAAGCCTAAACTTCGGGAAAAACCGGGACAAGCTTCATGTGGCAAGGGGGGGAGAGGACAAAGTAATGTCATCCTACATCCTACCATACTGTACATAGAATCATGAGTTGAAGCATTGTTTAGCCATTCCACAAAAGACAATTCTTCCAGGAAAATTGCCCTAACCTGCAATGAATTTTTCATAAAGGAGATATATACTTTCTGTTTTGTTAAACTGTTTTCTTTATTAAAAATTTATTTTGGTTTTTCTTTAGGCAACATGGTTACAATAATATTAACATTTACAGTATGAATGTGCATAGTTATGCCCCCCTCCAGCAGATATGCCCAGGATCCTCTACTGCTGTGTATATTTAGCCCAACAGTTAGAATAACAAATATTTTATAACATTGATATATTAATCAATGTAGAAAAACAGACCACCCACACCCAGACCCATTTGAATGTAGAAATTTAATATATGATAGAAATGACAGTATACATTAGTGAAGAAGGAGCAATGAAATAAAATATCCTTGGAACAATTTATAATCTATGCAAATTTCAAAATTAAATCACTGCAGCATTATATTTAGAATAACAAATTTATACGGGAAGAAGAAAAATGTTAAATTAACAGGACAAACTTTTAGAATAAAATATAGGATTTGAAACTCCAAGAGAAGAAAGTTAAATAAGACATGAAAAGGGGGAATAAGATTTGGGGAGTATGGAGTTCAAAGGCCTTGACACTGAAGCCTCAGAACCAATGTGTCATCAGTATTTGAAATATGAATTAAAAATTCATTTAAAAATTACAAATAATGAGACTGGTGAGATAGTAAAGAGTGTAAGGCAGGCACTGCCAGGAGTAATTCCTGAATATAAAGCCAGAAGTAACTCTTGAGGATCACCAAGTGTGGCTCAAAACCAAATAAACAAAAAAAGGAGGATGAAATAGAAACAAAGTAAAATGGTGATTGATAGGAGCTAGAGTAAAGGAAAGGGGCGATAGTGATCAAAAGGTAGAAAATTCCAGTTATAAGATGAATAAATTCTAAGCATATAAAATTCAGCATAATTAGCAACACTGTATTGTGTGCTTGAAAGTTGCTGAGCTACATCTTAAACGTTCTTACCTCACACATGCAAAATGCTAAATATGTGAGCGATGGGGGTGTAAACTAACCTTACTGTGATAGTCATTTCAAAATAATATAAATTTATTCAATAATCATGTTGTACGCTTTGCCTTACATACCACTGAGTTTTCACTATCTCAAAAAAAGCGAGGGTTAGAGAAAAACAGCAGAAGATATGTATTGCTTGTCACTATTTATATGGCATTCTAAAAACCATGATTATTCAATACCTTTTAAGTACTATATACAAAAATGTAAAACAACAGAAAGTTAGTGTCCTTTTGTACAGACACAGGAAGACAGTAAATACTATGCTTTTGTAACTTGGGAATTAATTGAATTTGAATAATATTTACTCCTGGGCATCTGTCATATTTATTCAACTTAAGCCTCAGTTGCTCTTAGTTCCTAGCACCCCCAAAGCAGGGTCCCTACAAAGGGATTTGGAAGGACACAAGGGCAAGCTGTGAGCTGTCCTGGCACCAAAAAGGGACAAGCCAAGAGCCATATAACCTATATAATAGGTTAAGAGTGCGGTCATGAACAAATTCATCATGACCCAAAGAGAAGTGACTGGACAAGGACTTTGCAAGGATTTGGAAGGACTAATCTGGCCTAAGGCCTATAGTCTAGGAACTATAGCAAAATGTCCCCAAGACAGCCACCCTATAAACTTAATAATCTCTTACTGTGTCCATACAAAATGACTAGAAAGATTATTAAGAAGTAAATCTAAGATGATTGTTTAAATGGTTACTGGACTAAGGAAAGAAGAAATACATCCTTAGATAAAATTCCACCCTTCTGCTGATCTCCTAGCAGGATGAGATCTCTGTCTTAGAAGAGCTTCCCCCAAAAGAAGGGCTTTATGTATGTTGTCTGTGCTATCTCACCTATGTGTAACTGCTACCCCCAACCCTTGGTGATTGTTCTAAATAACTAAAATTGTGCAAGTGGGCACAAGAGGAAGAATATGGGCAGTGAGTGAGACTGGAAGGAGGCAGAAGAGGAAGAATAGAATGGAATAAATGGAAATTGATCACCAACCAATTTGGTGGCCCTGTTCCCTCCATGCATCTGTTGGCAGCAGCAGCAGCAAGCCATGGTAGGGAAGCAGCACATGATCAACAAACATATGCAGTGAGAGTGTGTCCACATGTATTTTGTGAGCACACACCACTGTTGATTATAAGGACAAGATTTTTATTACCCCAGAGGAGAGTAAGAACTGAGCAAAACGCCATGTAGATTAGTATATGAGGAACTTCCAATCTGTTGATGTTCTCTTTCTTTCTTTCTTTCTTTCTTTCTTTCTTTCTTTCTTTCTTTCTTTCTTTCTTTCTTTCTTTCTTTCTTTCTTTCTTTCTTTCTTTCTTTCTTTCTTTCTTTCTTTCTTTCTTTCTTTCCTCGTTTTTTACTATTTGGGTCACACCCGGCGGTGCTCAGGGGTTACTTCAGGCTTTGCACTCAGGAATTACTCCTGGTGGTGCTCAGGGGACCATATGGTATTCTGGGAATCAAACCCAGGTCTGCCGTGTGCAAGGCAAAAGCCCTACTCGCTGTGCTATTGCTCCAGCCCCTGATGTTCTATTTCTTATTTATTCTTATTTTATTTTTGGCTTTTGGACTACACCTAGTGATAGTGTAGTCCAAAAGTGTAGTGTAGGGTTTACTTCTAGATCTGTGTTCAGGGATCACTCCTGGCAGTTTCCAGAGACCATATACAGTGCCAGACACTGCACAGGTTTGTAGCCAAAGCAACATCAAACAAGGCAAGTACCTTACTTCCTGTACTCTCTCTTCAACTCCTGTTGTGGTTGTTCTGTATTTGGTGGTATATACTAGGAAGTCACTGAAAATGCTGAATTAACAAGTATTGAAACATGAATTATTATTTCAAAAGGATCACTGTCACTGTCACCCCACTGCTCATCGATTTGCTTGAGCGGGCACCAGTAACGTCTCCATTGTGAGACTTGTTACTGTTTTTGGCATATCTAATATGCCATGGGTAGCTTGCCAGGCTCTGCTGTGCAGGCAAGATACTCTCGGTAGCTTGAAAGGCTCTCTGAGAGGGGCGCAGGAATCGAACCCAGGTCAGCTGCTTGAAGGCAAACGCCCTACCGCTGTGCTATCACTTCAGCCCTTCAAAAGAATATAAGGAGGTAAGTTCCTGCAAATTTCTAGATACAAATTTTTTTCAAAAATTTTCTTTGAATTTTATTGAATCACTGTGAGATAGTTACAAGCTTTCATGTTTGGGTTACAATCACACAGTGATCCATACCTCCACCAGTGCACATTCCCCACCACCAATAGCCTCGGTATACTCCCCCTTTCCCACCCTTCCCCTGCATCCATGACAGACAATATTCCCCATACTCTCTCTCTACTTTTGGGCATTACGGCTTACAACACAGACACTGAGAGGTCATCATGTTTGGTCCATTATCTACTTTTGGCACAAATCTCCTATCCCAAATGATTCCTCCAGCCATCATTTTGTTAGTGATCCCTTCTCTATTCCATCTGCCTTCTCCCCTCCACTCATGAAGCAGGCTTCCAGCTCTGGGGCAATCCTCCTGGCCCCTGTATCTACTGTCCTTGGGTGTCAGCCTCATGTGATGTTATTCTATACTCCACAAATGAGTGCAATCTTTCTATATCTGTTCCTCTCTTTCAGACTCATTTCACTTAGCATAATACTCTCCATGTCTATCCATTTGTAAGCAAAGTTCATGACCTCTTATCTCCTAACAGCCTCATAGTATTCCATTGTGTAGATGTACCAAATTTTCTTTAACCAGTCATCTGTTCTAGGGCATTGGGCTGTTTCCAGATTTTGGCTACTATGAACAGTGATGATACAGCTTTTTTAACCAAATTATCAGTGCATAATCTTCTTTTGTGCATTTGCACTTAAAGACATCTTATTTAACATGTATTATGGATTTGTTCACATTTAACTCAAAGCCAGCTGCACCATAACTCATGTCTATATGAATTTCTAACATATTCCTCTCTGTGTTAGGCACATCATAGCTTTATTGTGATTGGAACGCTAGAGACCACTATTTCTGAGACCATTCTAAGCAGCAAAATCACCAAAGAAACACTAAAATGTTTAAGACATAACACTACATAGGCTTCAAAAAGTGTATATGTCTTAACATTATGAGATGTGAAATAAGAGGTAGGGTATAACAGTGTAGATCTCAGCTGTGAACATGCATTTCAAGTAACTCAAATTTTTCATTGCTTTGTAGATATTTGTAAACCAAGAAAGGGTCATAGATAATGATATTAAGGCTTCAGGTAATTTTTAAGATGATAAGTAAGAAGTAAATTGGCAAATATAAAATCTTCAAATAACAAAAATAAGCTCTACATACACATTTTATACACACACTTTTGTATCCTTTAAATATTCACTGTCACTATCATCCTGTTGCTCATCGATTTGCTCGAGTGGGCACCAGTAACATCTCCATTGTGAGACTTGTTGTTACTATTTTTTTGGCATATCGAACACACTACGAGTAGTTTGCCAGGCTCTGCCATGTGGTCGAGATACTCTCAGTAGCTTGCCGGGCTCTCTGAGAGGGGTGGAGGAATCAAACCCGGGCTGGCCGTGTGCAAGGCAAATGCCCTACCCGCTGTGCTATCACTCCAGCCCATCCTTTAAATAAAATACTTAATATTTTAAAGAAAAAAATGTATTCATTTGGGATTTGATTGAGTCAAGGACATCTATCCATATAATAAAAGGTCCTTGATTTTCCACCCTCACTGAGCAGCTTCACTCACAGTGATTTCTAAAAGTATTCAAAATGCTGCATCACAAAGTTCTCAGAGCCTTCTGCTCAGCCTGCTATGGAGTCTCTATCTCATCTGAAGGTGCTGTTGAATGGCAGGAAGCTTCACCCCCTGTCTATCATCATGAGTAAAGCTATGGCCAGGGCTGGTAACTTGTTTCTGAATTCCCACAAAGGCATTGTATCCTCCAGGAGCCGATGCTGACTATACAGACTATACATAGTCAGAGGAAAGACTCTTCTGCACAAGTGCAATCCAAACATGGTTGCCTTGGCTTCTAAAGCTACCTTGAGGTTATATAATTTCAAAGACTCTACGAAATGGTAATTTCAACTACTTCAAATATTTTTTTATTTTTCCTAAAATTAATACAAATATTTCAATAGAAGCTGGACTTCGTTCTTCCTATTTCCAGCAATCTTTCTTGATAAACTTAGCTTTTCTTCTCATCTATAGCAGATATAGAGATGAATATAACTACAGATATTGGGAGTAAGATTATACCTACACCTGGTGACTGATAACTTTTCTATTTCACTGAGGAAATCTCAGCTCTATAACCTACTAAATAATTTGTGGGTGAAGTTTCCTTGGTGATTTCTGATAAAAACCCTTTGTCTCTAACACTGCACTGTAGCACTCTCCTCCCATTGTTCATTGATTTGCTCAAGCGGGCACCAGTAACGTCTCCGTTGTGAGACTTGTTGCTACTGATTTGGGCATATGGAATATGCCACAGGTAGTTTGCCAGGCTCTGCCGTGCAGGCAGGATACTCTCGGTAGCTTGCCGGGATTTCCAAGAGGGAAGGAGGAATCGAACCCGGGTCTGGGTCTGCTGTGTGCAAGGAAAATGCCCTACCCACTGTGCTATTGCTCCAGTCCAACCCTTTTTCTCATATGAAATAAATTAGCCACATATTTCCCATTTTCTTTACCCAAAATCAAGTGAATAAAAGGCCTATAAAATTTTGAAAAGAGTCAACATTTTTCTTGAAAGATGGAAATGCTGCCAATGGTCTAATAAACAGATCTTAGAGACTGCTTAAGCTCAGACTGAAATATGCAAACACCAGTCCTAACTCTCAACAAAGAAATTAATTAGTGATAAAACCAAAGCATAGGTTCTTGAAGGGCTAAATGTTTACCTTAAATGTATTTTTTTTTGATAAGAGAAACAATTCACTTTGTGTCTCCCTTCAATTCTGAACTGTGTAGTTTATCTTCTCTTCTGAAGCGGCTATCATTACCTGATGATATATGTATCTTCTCTCTGGGAGTCAATCACATTAATAGTATTTTAATAAGGGTATATGCAAATTAGATCATTACTGATAATGATAAATTTTAACTACTCTCAAAGTTCTTGAACTTACTACAACTTAGATAAGTATGTAAAATGGGATAAAACGTTATACCAAGAATTGAGGTATTTCAATATTTTCTACATATTTTACACTAATTTTTTCTTGTGATTGCAGTGTAATTACTTAGATTTTGTGGTAACATAAATTTTATTATCTTGAGTTGTCAAAAAGATTTTATTAAAGTGTAAAATACGATAATCTTTGCTTTATAATAATCTTCTGGCTCTTTGATGTTACTTAAAATTCCAAAGTAAATTTATCTCTTGGTTTTTTTCTGAACTTCTAAATTGTGAAGCCTTAAATAGTATGCCGACACAATAGTAAAACTGCATGGAAAACTATCTAAAATGATATTTCTAAGAAAAGCAAATAAAAGTGTTATTGTTTTTTCCTATTTAAGGAAAAAACTATTTATTTAATTCACACAGGTAGTACTTTGTCAAACTAAATCTGATATACAGTATCTATTACAGAAGTTCCAAACTCTAAGCTAAAGATTTCTGAGAATTCCTTATTATACTAAGAACTCTAGTTTAATATCCAGATATAACATATGTTTAATGCATTTTTGGATCTTGAGTAATAACAAAAGATGTCTTTATACTAATATACAATAAGATAAATTTAACATCATTAATATAACTTCTTAAGTATTGTATATTTGATTTTACTGATAGGCATTTACCTCCAAAATTCTTTAATTTCTATGTACAACCTAGTTTTAAAACTTACAACTGCTTTGTAAATCATACTGCTCTTTGAAATTCTTTATTCTGCCTCTTGCTTTTGCTAATAGTACAACAGAGGGTGCATTTGCTTGGGTCTGACTAAAAACAAAGTGGACATAAAGTTCTAAACACTATTCTACACAACTTTTTTTTTAAATATCCAACTTACTTTCTATTTATTTTTGTTTTCAGTAATTGGATTATTTGTTCAGATGTGAAGATAAATTTTATTAATTTATTTCTTTTTATTTTTTTTCACAGTGAGAAACACAATTGCAAGTTTATTTCTAATTTGTTTTCAGTTATGTAATGTTCCAACACCCAACCCTTCACCAGTGTACATTTTCCACCAAAACTGTTCCCAGTTTCCCTCCTCCCCTTCCCACATTTGCCTCTGTGGCAAGGCAAACATTTCTTTGTCTTTCCTCTCTCTCTCTCTCTCTCTCTCTCTCTCTCTCTCTGTTACTCTGTGTCTTTCTTCCTTTCCTTTTGGGCATTATGGTTTGCAATACATGAAAGGTTATCAGATACTGAAAATTTATCATGTCTTTATCTACTTCAACACTCTGTTCTTGTCCAGAGTGATCATTTCTAACTATTATTGTCATATTGCTTCCTTCTCTATCCTAACTGACCTTTGCCCCTCATACACTGATGGTAAGCTTCCAACCATTGACCAATTCTCTGGCTCCTGTTTTTCTGATCTTGAATATTAATCTCGTACTATTTTTTATATCCCAAAAATAAGTGTAGTCATTTTATATCTGTCCCTCTCCTTCTGACTCATTTCATTCGGTATAATAATCTCCATGTCCATCCATTTATAAGCAAATTTCATGACTCCATATTTCCTAAGAGCTGCAGTGTTCTGTGTGTAAGTGTACCATAGTTTCTTTATCCAGTTGTTCTTGAGTCCTTGGGCTGTTTTCAGACTCTGGCTATTGTGAATAGTGATGCAATGAACATAAAAGTGCAGATGGTGTTTCTGCTCTGTGTTTGTGTTTGTTTGTTTGGCCTCCAGGGTATATTCTCAGAAATGGTATTGCTGGGTCAAATGGTAGCTCAATTTCTGTTTTTAAAGGAGTGCCCATATTGTTTTCCAAAATGACTGGACCAGCAGGCATTCGCACCAATAATAAGTGACAATCCTTTTCTCCCCACATTAAAAAAAAAACAATTGTGCCTCGGAAAATCAAGTACCTCAGAATCAGCTTAACTAAAGTGGTCAAGGACCAATACAAAGAAAACTGCAAAACATTACTTCAAGAAATAAGAGAACACAAGGAAATGGAAACATATCCCCTGTTCATTGATTAGGAAAATTAACATTGTCAAAATGGCAATAGTCCCCAAAGCACTATACAGATTCTATGCAATCCCTATAAAGATACCCATGACATTTTTTCAAAGAAATAGACCAAATACTCCTGAAACTCATATGGAAAAATAAATCTCGACAAATAGCTAAAGCAATCTTGGAAAAAAGATGGGAGGCATCACCTTCACTGACTTCAAACTATATTACAAAGTGGTAGTAATTAAAGTAGCATGGTGCTGGAATAAAGACAGATCCTAAGATCAAAGAAACAATGTGGAAATATCTTCACACTGACCTTCAAATACATGATCACCTAATCTTTTATAAAGGAGCAAGAAATATGAAGTGGAGCAAGGAAAATCCCTTCAACAAATGAGACTGGAAAAACTGAGCAGCTATTGTAATACAATGAACTCAGACCTGTAGCTAATACCATGCACAAAAGTCAGGTTTAAATGGATTAAAGATAGTCGGGCCCGTGCTTGGCTCCGGCCGGCCGGGTTTTCGGCCCGGGCGCCCATGCCCCTGCAGAGCCGGTGGGTGTGGAACAAGCGGGAACCAGAGACAGCTTTAGGAATTGGGGTTCCAGCAAGTGCCTGCACCCATGTATGGAGACTGTGAATTAAGCCTTTGCCCCACGCCGGCTAACGGAGGAAAGAACCTTCCTTCTTGGTCTCTCTCCCCTCCGGGAGAAGGCGTGGTGTCCGACATTTTGTGGGTCCGTTGAGAAGGTATGAACTTGGTGGCGCGGAAAAAAAAAAAAAATGTGTGCTTTGAACTTGAAACAGCCGCAGGATACAGAGCCAGCCCTAGTCGGGCCCGTGCTCGGCTCCGGCCGGCCGGGTTTTCGGCCCGGGCGCCCATGCCCCTGCAGAGCCGGTGGGTGTGGAACAAGCGGGAACCAGAGACAGCTTTAGGAATTGGGGTTCCAGCAAGTGCCTGCACCCATGTATGGAGACTGTGAATTAAGCCTTTGCCCCACGCCGGCTAACGGAGGAAATATGTAATTTCTGGCAGAATTTTCCCAGGACTTTATACAGAAATCCAAAACTTAACATTTATAATTGTCATCAATGTGAAAGGGTTCCATTTGAACAGGTCAGACTTGGGGGGGAAACTCCAAATAATAACAGTAAGTTTTTGTTGAAATATTGAAGGTTCTTAATGTAACAGCCACCTCTGGACTATGAGCTAAGCAAAAGCCCCACGCTGGCTAACGTGGCGTGGAGTACACCATACTATGAGGCGCAGGAAGGGGAAGAGGGGGAAAAATTAAAAAAAAAAAAATGGAAAAGGAAAAAGAGAAAAAAAAGAGAGAGAGAGAGTTATGTCAACTGTAGTGAGTTTTGTGTTGAATTATGGAATGTAATCAAGGTAAAGAAAAAAATGAAGTGAAATTCATTAGTTATACAGTAGGGGGTAGGGGGGTGGGGGCGGGGGGTAAACTGGGGTTTCTGGTGGTGGAATTTGGGCACTGGTGAAGGGATGGGTGTTTGAATATTGTATAACTGACATATAAACCTGAGAACTTTGTAACTTTCCACATGGTGATTTAATAAAAATAAAAAAAAAAAATAAATGGATTAAAGACTCCAACATCAGACCCGAATCCATAAGGTACATGGAGGAAAATGACATTGAAACTAAAAGCATCTTCAAAGTTGAAACACCACTGATCAAGCAAGTGGAGTGAAGACAAGCAAATGGGATTACTTTAAACTAAGAAGTTTCTGCACCTCAAAAGAAATGGTGACCAAGATACAAAGACAGCCCACGAAATGGTAAAATTTATTTACCCAATGCCCGTCTGATAAGAGGTTCATATCAAAGATATACAAGGCATTGGTAGAACTTTATAAGAAAAAAAGTCTTATAATTTTTTTTATTTATATGGGGAGAAGAAATGACTAGAATCTTCCTCAAAGAAGAAACTCAAATGATCAAAAAGCGCATGAAAAAATGCTCTACAACACTAATCATCAGGGAGAAGCGAATCAAAACAATGAGGTATCACTTCACACTACAGACACTGACACACATCCAAAAGAAGAACAACCAGTGCTGGCCTGGATATCCATGCAACATTTTTATCATTTTGATAGACTGTGCATCATTTTTAATTGCCTTAAATCCTTTTGCAATAGAGCAAAGGAAAAAGGCAAACAAAAAATAAAAAGAATAATAATACAATGAAACAATAAAAAGAAAAGAGGAAAAAGCAAAGGAATTTAAGACTCTGATTTGATTTCCTTTTGATTGCACTAGAGATATTAATACTGACTCACCTATTATATTCAGATTAGCCATTCCTTACTCCATCTGAAAATGAATCCCCTCACCTCTGTCAAAAATACACTTACACTGCAGAAATATAAGCAAACATCTAAATAAATACACTACTGATGTTGGTGCTGTCATAATTAAAATACAGATAGAAGTGGCACAATGGAACTGAGTGAGCAGTTCCCCAGAGGAGTGGAGTACTGAGTTAAAGAAAGATAATTAAATGAAAATGTGTAGGATAGGCTGAAATCTTAGAAAGTTATGGTAACTTACTGGAGTTTATGAATCAGAGGTATATTTTTGAAAGAAAACTCTAGAAGAGTGTTAAGATTATAAAGACAATGCAGGCCTTGTCTGTCACAACCAATTTTCAGCATTTTTGTCTCAGAGATACAGGAAGCCACAGAAGTAAATAGGTAATCACAGAAGGAACTAGTTTGGCATAAAAAAGCATTACATGATGGAAACTAAGTAATGGTAGAGAAGGGAGTCTGAAAACTTACTGATCCTGGGGCTGGAGCGATAGCACAGTGGGTAGGGCGTTTGCCTTGCACGGGGCCGACCCAGGTTCGATTCCCAGCATCCCATATGGTCCCCTGAGCACTGCCAGGAGTAACTCCTGAGTGCAGAGCCAGGAGTAGCCCCTGTGCATTGCCAGATGTGACCCAAAAAGCAAAAAAAAAAAAAAAAACAAAAACAAAAACTTACTGATCCTGATCAGTGATATGGATCCTTCGACTTAGAAGTATATGACTGTATCACTTTCATCCTGCTCTTCATCGACTTACTCGAGAGTGCGCCAGTAATGTCTCCATTCGTCCCAGCCCTGAGATTATAGCAGCCTTACCTTACTCATTCTTCCCAATGATTGGAGGCTCTTTCCAGGGTCAGGGGAATGAGACCTGTTATTGTTACTGTATTTGGCATATCGAACACACCACTGGGAGATTGCCAGGCTCTTCGTGCGGGCGGGATACTTTTGGTAGCTTGCCAGGCTCTCTGAGAGCCATATACATATCATTTGTATCACTTGTCATACCATTGATCTTTGATTTGCTCGAGGGGCGCCAGTAACATCTCCATTCATCCCTGCCACGTGCTAGTGTAGCCCAATGGTATCTGCTTGCTCCAGGAACACGAAGAGCCTCTCACCATTCCTTACAGGATTTTGAGGAAGAAGTCTGACCATCCCTTAGGTGGGCGGCACGCAGTCTTTTGACCCGTGGAATCCATTTGGTAACAGCTCCAGTTCAGCGGTTGTCTCTAAATTGCATTATGTCTCTGACCCATCTGATTTTTGACGTCTTGCCAAATGAGACAGCGTCGCTTATTCTTGATTGTCGACAGAGGTCGAAACTCCGGATTTCTTCTCTCATTTGAGTGAAATGTGATATTCCAAGCATGGTTCTTTCAATTCCTCTTTGGGATACCCAAATAGCATTCTTGTACTGTTTTCATAGGGCCCAGGTCTCTGAGGTGTATGTTAGTGCAGGAAGAACAGTGGAGTCGAAAAGATGTGCTCGGAACTGGAGATTCTTCAAACGCTTACAACCTCTTTGATGCTCTTGAAGGTGTTCCATGCTGCTCTCTTCCTCCTGCACAGTTCTGGTGCCAAGTCATTCCTCATTAATTCTCAACCTAGGTACACATAGCTGCTGTATTCGGAGATGTTCATTCCATTGAGAGCAAATGGAACTCACAACTAGTTCATTTTTCATGAACATTGTCTTGGTGAGATTCAGCTGTGACCTTACCACACATGGTCGAAGTCAGCCAGCATTTGTGTCACTTGGCTAATGTTTGGCGTTCTTAGAACGATCTCATCAGGGAAGCGGAGATGGTGTAATTGCTAACTATCTATCTAAACTCCCAATCCTTCCCATTCCAGTAGTCACATGACATTCTCAAGGATGGCACTGAAGAGATTCTGTGAAATGGTATCACTCTGTTGAACCCCTCTCTTTACATCAATGATCACTTCCTTGTAAAATGGTGATATCCTGGTGGTGAATTCATAATACAGCTCATGAAGGATCTTGATGTACTGAGTTTGAACGCCCTGTTTGACTAGGGCTTCGATGACCCCTTCAGTCTCAACAGAATCAAAGGCCTTCATTAAATCCATGAACGTTAGACAGAGTGGCATGTTGAACTCTGGCAAAACTTCAGTGAGCTTGGTCACCGTGTGGATATGGCCAATCATGATAAATTCTTTTCAGAACCTGGCTTGTTAACATAGTTGTCCTTCATCTAGTGTTCTGCCTATTCTATTCAGGATAACTCAAGTGAACAACTTGTAGACGAAGGATAATGGACAGATTGGGCAATAGTTGCCGATGTCGTGGATGTCTCCCTTCTTGTACAACAGAAGAGTCTTGCGGTTTTCCATTGGGACAGAACCTTGCTTTTGGACAGGTAGCATGTGAAGAGCCAAGCCAGTGTATTGATGAGTACTGACGGCAGATTCTTCAGGTATTCGGATCTGACCTTTTGTGGACTGGGTGCTGTCTGCATCTTTACCAATGAAATGGCGTGTCGTGTTTTGGAAGGGAGGACATTGAGAATGACATATCCATCCTTCCGAATTTGGTGTGTGGGCAGGTGGATGTGGCTGTCGAAGAGATCCAAGTAGAAGTCGTGAATAATCCTCTCCATTGCCCTTCTGGAAGATGTGACAGATCCATCAGAATGTCAGAGGGCAGTCATCTTGGTCTTGTAGTTGGTGAAGGACAGGCAAGCATTGCAAATACTTTTCCCGACTTCTGCTGCATCAGCCAACACTGCTGCTCTTCTTTCTTTGAGGTCTTTCTTTATTTCTTCTCTGCACAGGTTTGCAAGCTTGGACATTAGCTTGTGAGTGCCTTAGGCTCGTGCCAAACCATGTTGGCGAATGACCTCGAGAGTTTCCAAAGACAGGCATCTGTTGTGGCTTTCACACTCTTGGTATTCCTCACACAGTCATGGAGGTGCTGAACCAGTCAATCGTATTCCTCGTCGATGTCAAAGGTGACATCTTCCCATGTTGTCACAATAGTGCCAAAGAGCTCCCAGTTGGTGGTCATTCTGGGAGTTCTCTTCTTAAACTTAAACTTTGCAGTCCTTTCTCCCCGCTCTGTGAAGCAGAATTTTGCATGAAAGAGATGGTGGTCTGATCCCATTTTGAATTTTGGGACAACAGCAACATCGATCAGGCCAAACCTTCAATTGAATATGATGTGGTAAATTTCACTGTGAAACTGTCCATCAGGAGACTCCCATGTCCAACGTTTAGATTCAACCTTCTGGAAGTGAATTACCATGGATGGTCTTGGTTGACATGATGAACTCAGACAGTCTCTCACCTCACTCTGTTCATTCCATTCTAGGCCATGGGTCCCAATGTGGAGTTTTTCGGGCGACCCTCTCGGTCCTATCTTGGCATTAAAATCACTAACAATGATCTTGTAGAAGGTGTGGTCTTCTTATAGAACTTTTCCAGCTCCGTGTATAACTTTTTAATTTCTTCTTCATCATAGTTAGATGTTTGTGTGTAGAAGATAGAAACTGCCGGCAGTGAGCCACATCTATTCAAGTGCAATCATCCAATTCGATTGTTAGGCATTTGAATGAATCTATGATCATGGCTAAATTCGTGTTGACAAGGACACCAACACCACTGATGCCTCTATTGTCGCATGTTCCGAGGAAGAGTTCTTCTCCAGTGTCGAAAATGGTATGATGTGATTGATGCCTTCTTGTCTCAGACCAATGATGTTATACTTGATCCTCCACGCTTGGACCATTAGGTCCTCGATGGATGCTTCCCATGCCAGCGTACATGCATTGAAAGTACAGACAGTCATTTTAATCCTTCTTCTTTTTGGCAGTTGAGTTCATTCCTGAGATTTATCATCCTCTCCTTGCTCATCCTTCCTAATGCTGCCGTACTGGGGGCTCTTTCAGTGTCAGGGGAATGAGTCCCATTGTTGTTACTGTTTTTGGCATATCGAATACATCATGGGTATCTTGCCAGTCTCTACCATGCGGGCAGGATACTCTCAGTAGCTTGCCGGTCTCTCTGAGAGGGATGGAGACTTTTAGGGTGGCCACTAATCATCCTTACAGGAGTCCCCATGGTTCACACTATATTAGAACCTCATCAAATATGGTGTGGTAATTATGGACAATCATTATTAAGTGCCTTATGATGTGTCACGCGAAAGTGAAGCGTCCGTACCATCTGGAATGGAGTGTGGTGGTGGCTGGGTAGTGGAGGTAGTGGAGGTCAGCTGATGAGGTATTTATCTGGCCCAGGTAGGGTAGGGTTATCTGGGTCTGATCCCTGTGGAGCCAGAGATTAAGGGAAGCAGGCAGAGGATCTCTGTTTCCGGGTCCTGTTGAGCCTGGAGTGCCAGGTCACAAAGTTCTGCTTTACCTGGTTCTGTGGGGCTTCACGCATGAGTGAGGCTCAGCCTGAGTGACTGGAAAGCCTGGAGCATGGCGGTGGCTGGGTAGTGGATTTACATATATATACATATATATGTATATACTATATATACATATATGTACATATACACACATATACATATGTATATGTGTATACATACACATATACATATGTGTATATATGTATGTATATATATATATGTAGCACTGTCATCCCATTGTTCATCGATTTGCCCCAGCAGGCACCAGTAACGTCTCCATTGTGAGACTTGTTACTGGTTTTGGCATATCAAATAAGCCACGGGTTGGTTGCCAGGCTCTCCAAGAGGGATGGAGGAATTGAACCCAGGTCAGCAAATGCCCTACCCACTGTGATATCGCTCTAGTCATATATATATATATATATACATATATATATTTCCCTTTATGATCATGTGTCTTTTGCTGCACGGTCCAGAAATATGTTCACTCATGTGTGAACTTCATACTACACTTCCACTTAGAAGTGTAGTAAGAATAAACCAATTGCTAGTAACAATTTATTCCAATTTCCTCAGAATGTAAGTATCAAGGTCATATTTAATTTTTTTTAAATGGAGGGAAACTGGAAACCTTGATGGAAGGTAGTAGACACTGGTGAAGGAATTGGTGTTAGAACATTGTTCACCTGGAACTTAATCATGAATATCTTTGTAACTTTGTAATTCATAGTGATTAAACAAATTATACATATATATGCATTATATAAGCTTTGTAAACTATATATGTAACTCTAAATCATTTGATGGATTTTCTGCATTTGAGGAAAGTAATAAAATTTGGGGACTGACTTCCCTGAAACCTTAAGCCTAGTGCTTAAGCTAGGATCATGACATGGAGAAATAAAGGAAGCAACGGAAACTGCTTCTAACTCTGCCACAACTCCATCCCACAGAAACTCAAAAAGCCTTAATTTTGCATGTGTTAAAATTGAACTCTGAAAGATGTGAAATGAATACAAATAAATAACAATAAAAGCTGATATCGTATTCACACAATCATTTCTGAGTGTGTCCAGTCAGGTCTCAAGTGTGTCTGCATCCTTGAAGATTTGAATGACAAAGTCAATGAAATGAAATTATTTCCCCAAAGCAAGGTATGAATGTCACTCACACTTACTTTTATCAAAGAACGCCAGTCCGTCCTATGTGAAGCTTTTTAATTTCTAGGAGCCAATGACAAAAAGCATATTTGCTATAGATATTGAACAAATTCATTTATCTCTTAGATTCTTCAATTCTCCCTTTAAAATCAGCATATAGATATATGAGCCAAAATCATAGGAAGGAAATCACTGTATCACTGTCATCCCTGTTGCTCATTGATTTGATCAAGTGGGCACCAGTACTGTCTCACAATAGGAAGGAAATACTAAAAAAAAAAATCTGCGCTCTTAAATAGTTCTGAAACAGGACAATCAATCGAAAAAATAGCCAGAAGTAGAGTAAAAGTGATTTTGTTCTCTCATACTGATTCAGCCCCAAACTTTACAATAATTTCTCCATGTTTATTTGTGCCCAGTTGCCTTGGGTAGTATGTCCACCACCTATGATAAGCATATAGCTACGCCAATGTAAATTTATTAACTCACAAAGTATTCTACAGTGTATAAAAATGCATAACACCACTGATATAAATCAGGAATGGCAGCAGGCAATAACATACCCAATCTGTGAGGTGTGTATTATTTTCCTTAAGAGAAAGATTATATTCAAGAAAGATTATTTATAGTTTCTTTTTGAATGATGTTAAAAATATTCATAAAGTCAAATTAAACTTGTATAAGTGATTCAGTGGTTTTCATTTCCACAGATATGTATTGCCTTGGTACACAGTGCTGGCTATTGATTGTCAGGCAGTTAAACCCAATGAGCAAAAGTGTGAACTCTTCTCAATTGAAAAACAAGTCTAGTTCATCTCTATTTGGCCTCCAATGCAGAATTTTCTTTTTATCTGTACAGGAGAATAAGATACTATAATCTGAAGGTTTTATAAAGTTCTTCTCTATGAGCATCTGTAAAAATATTAAATGAATCAAACAACCCTATTTTGGTACCAAGACTTCAGAACTATCATAATAACAAGAATATTTACTATAGTTGGTAATGATCCTAAATTTAAAATTGATATTAGTATAGGTCTACAGAAAAATGCATAAATATATTATGTATGATTTATAAGCATCATGCCAAGAAAGATGTCAAAGATTTATCTTTAATAAATAAAAGAAAGTTATTCAACATTAAATAAAAATTAATTTCACTTTTATTTATAAAGAAAAATGTTTTAGTATTGGCTAATTCTTATTAACCAGTTAATCTTGTTAATGTGTGAAATTGAAGTCTTGTACTTTATATTCTTCTATATTTAGCTTTTTTAAGATAAGAAATTATGGTTGTTATAATTTTAAAGCAAACAATAGATAACCATAAAATTTATCATCCTGTCTCTAAAAAATATATCACCTGAACACAAAACCTCCATGATACCTTTCAGCTATTTTGATTCATTAATCTCCAGGTACTCCAGCTAATATAAATTAAAACTTGTAATGACATTCAAGAGATATGACTTTACATGAAAGAACCTTAAAAATAATTTGCATAAATCTCTGTGGATTAAAAATATTAACTTTCACACAGCTCAAATGGCAAATAAAGTCAATGGGATTTTAAGATCTTCCTAAGACATCATTCAGTATCCTTTTGCAAACTCGCTGTCAGCTCCCCTTCTCCTTTTAGCACAGCATAAACTGGGAATGCAGAAAAAGTAGCCACTTCTATAGGAGATAGACAGTAAGCATTGATAATACAAACGTATGATAATGCAAACATATGTCAACTTATCATGAGAATATTTTAATGCAAGCATTTTCCCTATCTTCAGTGTAAATGAGCACACACACACACACACACACACACACACACACACACACACACACACACCAAAAGCTGATGAACCAGTTTCACAGTGAAGGAGGTTTACCTAAATTCATAACTAAATAATATTAGAAGTGCAATAGGCTTCAATTATAGGGAATGAGAGATCAAGTCACACATCAGAATGTTTAAGAGACACTACTGAAGAAAACAAAGCATTCATTTCTTAATTTAAAAAATTCAGTAAGGTTTAAATATTAGCTACAAAGTAGTCATTTTTATCATCTTATGCTGCAATTGAGGACTAAAGCATTAAAAATTATTTTTCAAAATCTTATAAATCAGTTAAAGTTAAAAAAAATCTCTCACTTTCTAGTTCCAAAATCAACTTCTCCATAATTATAAATATTCTTGTTCCAAGTAATAAACCTTATTTTATTTTGAAAACAAAAAAAACTGAGGGGTCTGGAGCAATAGTACAGCGGGTAGGGCATTTGCCCAGCACACAGTTGACCCATGTTTGATTCCCAGCATCTCATATGGTCCCTGAGCACCGCCAGGAGTAATTCCTGAGTGCAAAGCCAGGAGTAACTCCTGTGCATCGCCTGGTGTGACCCAATAAAGCAAAAATAAATAAATAAACAAATAAATAAATAAATAAAAACTGAGGTGAAAGAAATAAACATACTAAACACAAGGGAAACTGTAGTACTTGAAAACAAACTGGAAGTTTGGAGAGGCTTTTGAAATAAATCCTCAGTATTATTTTCTTCCAGCCCTTTTCATTTAACTATTTGTTTATATTTCTAAAACAATACTAATAAAATTTGTTTGTTTTTTTTTTTGCTTTTTGGGTCACACCCAGCAATGCACAGGGGTTACTCCTGGCTCTGCACTCAGGAATCACTCCTGGCGGTGCTCGGGGGACCATATGGAATGCTGGGAATCGAACCCGGGTCGGCCACGTGCAAGGCAAACGCCCAACCCGCTGTGCTATTGCTTCAGCCCCCAATACTAATAAAATTTGTAGATAGGTGCCTAATGCTTAGCTATCATCAAATTATTTAGAGACCCAGATTTCCTATATGCCCGTTTTTAAGTATAAAGGGTATATGTTTTCTTCCCTAAATTGCTTACTACAAATTATCTTAGAGATCTATCAATCTGGATATTTGCTATGGACCTATTATCTAGAAATTAAGAGTTACTTCCAAGTCAGAAGTCAGAGGTTATATCTGGAACAGACACATATACCTATTTGTAAAGGAGTCAGTTTAATTTTAAGGGGTAAAATCCATTTATTTAGCACATAAGTGAACAAACCAAAGAATTTCTATTGAGCGTTAACTTAGGTAAAAGCTTTATTTCACATTGCAAGCACCAACAGAATGATACATAATCAGAAACTAAGTCTAGAGGTTTCAAGAGAACCACAATGAAGTTCAATTCATTTGCTTTGTAAATGGTATAACTGATGTCTAGATGTAGTTTATTTAATTATTTACAGTCCTATAAAATATTTTTTCATAAATATACATATATCATAGAATTAAAGAGATATCAGAGCATGTAAGATGTTTGCTTAGCATGCAGTCAACCTCATTTGCAGTCCCAGAGCAACGTATGTCCCCCAAGCCCTGCTCCAAGTAAGTAAGCCCTGGGAGCTGAGAAATAGTACAGTTCTTGCATGCAGCTAACCTGGGTTTGATCCCAGGCATCCCTTAAGGTCCCCAAGCACTGTCATGAATGATCCCTGAGTACAGAACCAGGAGTGACCCCCATGGAATTGGCAGGTGAGGCCCCCAAACAAACACAACAAAACAAGTAAGTAAGCCCTGAACATTTCTAGGTGTGGTACAAAAGTAAAAACAAGCAAAAAAGAAAAGAAAAGAAATGAAGAGAAAAGAAAAGAAAAGGAAGAAAAGGAAAGGAAAAGAAAAGAAAAGAAAGGAAAAGAAAAAAGGAAAAGAAAAGAAAAGAAAAAAGAAAAGAAAAGAAAAAGAAAACCATAAATATATAGGTGTCAACTTTTAATTTTTTTATATTTTTCTGAATTTTCAAATTAGAATTATAATCACTTATGCTAGCAAAAATTCAGTGCATGAGACCAAAAGTCTTCTCATAGTGTCCTCAAAACAGTGAAATATTAGATGGTTTTTGTAGGTTATGTCTAAACCTCTCCACAGTTGAAGGAAAATACTGGTCTACACTAATGAATGCTTAAAACTCTCAGTGCATATAAAGTCTGGCAAGAGTAGAGAGAAAAAAAAAAATCAAACCTCAGCAAACATTTCCTAAAACGTTTTAATCACTTAATTTATCTTTTTGTAAAGAAAAATAAGGATGTTATCATCGACAAATTATCTTCACATTTTAAAATTATTTCTTAGGAACCAAAGACATAGACATGGGCCACTTGTCTTGCATGCGATAAACCTAGGTTCAATCCCCGGGGCCCCATATGGTCCCTGAATCTTATTAGGGCTATTATAATATAAGATAATATAATATATATTATATAATATAATATATAATATATGTGGAATCGAAAGAGCTATACTTAAGTATCACGTTTCATTCAAATGAGAGAAGGAATCCAGAGTTCCGACCTCCATTGATAATCAAGAATCAGGGACACTCTCTCATTTGCCAAGGCGTCAAAAATCAGAAGGACCAGACATGTAATGCAATTTAGAGATGACCGCTAGACTAGAGCTGTTACCGATTGGATTCCAAGGGACGTGAATAGACCACGTGGCCACCCACCTATGACATGGTCAGACTTCTTTGTCAAAACCCTGAACGAATGGTTTGAGGTTCTTCATGTCTCTGGAGCAAGCAGATACCAATGGACTACACTGGCACGTGACAAGGATGAACGGAGATGCTACTGGCGCCCGCTCGAGCAAATCGAAGATCAACAGGATGTAATATATACATATATTACTTGAGTTTGAGTAAATTTCCTACTTTCTCTGGGTTTCATTGTTTATAAGATTTGGTAAGAATAAAATAAGAGAGATAGTGCAAAAAAGACGCATACCTTGCACAGAGCCATCCCTGGTTTGATAGGTCCCAAACATCAAGCACTGCCAAAGGTTACTCCTGAGAACAGAGTGGAGAACAGTCCCTGCGTTCTGTCAGGGGTGCTGTGCAAAACCTCTTTCCAAAATAAACTGGGGGCTAGTACATAGTAAACATAGACTTAGTACATAGTAAAACTCCAATAAATGTTTCTATTTATACTAAATACTTACACACATACACATATGTGTTAATGTACCTTGATTGATGAAATATATCCATACTGTCCACAGGGGGAAAATGTGAGAAAGGTAGCAAAAAATATGAGTAAGTTAAAAATAAACAGAAATAGCATTCTAATAAATTCTTCCCATATGCCAATAAATTATCCTATAGAACCCATGTATACCTTCAATCACGTATGGAAACATCCCCTTCAGATGATACTTTTTTTTTTTTGCTTTTTGGGTCACATCCAGCAATGCACAGGGCTTACTCTTGGCTTTGCACTCAGGAACCACTCCTGGAGGTGCACAGGGGGGCATACGGGATGCTGGGAATCAAACCCGGGTCGGCTGCATGCAAAGCAAATGCCCTACTTCCTGTGCTATTACTCCAGCCCCAGATGATACTTATTTTGTGGGATAAACTAACAAAAAAAGACCAAGTCTTTGTAGTATACTAAAGTCACCTAGCACCAGTTGGGAACAGACAATTGCTTATATCTCTTTTTAATTCTGTGCTCCACAGAATTTAAAGCCTGAAAGGGATCATAGTGAGAAAAAGTATACCCTAGAAATCCTAAAACACAAGAGACATTAGGTTACTTTTTTCCTGCAGAAGTATAGTTGTTAGACTTTCAGCGCAATCCACTGTCAGTATTACAGAACTAGAACAAGGAGAAGGTGTTGTGGAGTCAGAAGGTCAAAGAAGAGAGAATGAGAAAGAGAGTTGGTCAGAATTGTCAGAAGCTATGTAGACACCATTAGAATTGACAGTTGGGTCATTAGTGGCTTTCGAAAAAAGTAGTTTCTGTAAAGTGGCTAGATAGAAAACTTAGTAGGTTAGAGAGTGAATGAGAAGCTTGGAAAAAGAAAGTGACTCAAAAAAATAATATCATAGAACCATATTTGGGGGGGAAGCTGTCAAAGGTGGAAAATGGACAAAGAGGTCAAAGCTAGGATTGAATGCAGCCAAGATAAATAGTGAGGAGCTACAAGTGACAGAATAGTTATAAGAGAGGGAACGGTTTGGAATGTGAATGGTTGCTGATTTCCATAAGGGGGGTCTCAGGAAAACAAGCAGACATAGAGGGAGCAAACCACATAAGTTAGACAACTTTATAAGGAGAAAAACACTATGAAGGGTTGGCTCCGCAAAAAGAGAAAATATAAAAGCAGAAGAAAGTAATATGTAAATCCTAGATTTTAAAGAAATGTAAAAATATAATATTCTGTCATTCTGTTGTCTTGTTTTTCAAGAGGTTAGAACTTCATCAAAAGCAATGGTGCCAAATTCTCTAAATGTGGTAACCTAACCATTATGTCCACATGGTTAACTTTATTCTGTTGAGAACAAAGAGAAAATGACTGTGTTGAGTTTATTTTTACACACTGAGTTTACACATCTGATTGAAAACTGTACCTCTCATCTGTGTGCTCAGCACTTAGAAATTCACTGTACCTGACAGGCCACTGAAAGTCTAGGAAGAACAAGTGCATTGATGCCTTTGTAACCAAGACAAAACCATCCTGTACAAACACATCTTCCATGTACAAAGACTCACCTTTAATTAATTGAGTTTACAGTTTTGTTTTCTTTTTTTATTACTTCTCTTAACCCAATGCTCACTTTTCATGCCCCTAAAAGAGGAACATGTAGTGCCCAGTGAAAAACAAACTTCCATGGGCAATATTTGTAGAGCTGTTTCTGGTACAGTCAAACTCACCAGGTTCTTATATCATCATTTATTTGCACCTGTCTTTGCACATGGGTTTTTGTGCTGTGATAAGCAGTTCTTAATTTCTATCAATAACCTTTCATTTCAAGCATGGCCAGTTTGCATTATAAGTATGAAAACTGAGAATCATCCTTTTTGGAAGCTGGAAATTGAGGAGATTAATAGAGGAGGATAGTTTAAAGATTGGACTGTATTAAACTATCACAATCCGAGAGAGTCAAATCAGTAAACTGGGTCAGTTTGGATCTTCATAACAGAAAGAGCTCTCAGATCTTTTGGGACCCTTTCTTGGGGACCTAGAAGGATATTTCCTGTCCACCTGGAGTTAGTTGCTTTTGCTCTTGATCACACAGTATATTTAATGCTTGTCAATTATCATGAAAAAATATCTGTTAAAATGCTTGTCAAAAATACAGGAACTGTCCTTTTACCTCTGACTTCCAAACTAGCATAATTCCAAATAAGATGGAGACTGAACAAGGAAGCAGAAAGGTGATATTAGCTCTGAATTTCTTACAAGAGGCTAGAAGAAATTTAAATCTGCAGCGACAGAGAGAAATGGCCCAGAAATTGTGTTCAACTGAATCTAGACACAATTATATGAATTGGTTGATTACTGCTGCAACTTGAGTAACTGCTTTGATTTAGACCGAGTACTACCTATAACATGGCAGGTATATAACACATACTTTTGAATGGCTGCCAAACCTATAAATACATCAGACATTAAAATCCCTGCGTTTCATGACACTGGCTAGAAACATAGGTCAAATATTATAATTCAGCATAGAAACTATATCCATTACTACTTATTAATTATCAAAAAGTAGCAAGAGGTGTAATAGACATCTTTTTGATTAAAAATGAGTCCATGCTATATTCAGTATGATATCACCTAAATGTTCATATTTTTTCCAATTCAAATGTTAAGTTTATAAGCCTAAAAGATAAAGCATGGTACTTTAGGTAAGGCTTTTTTTTTGGGGGGGGGTGAAGATAGCAATCATGAAGGTGTGAGCCTTATGAGTGGGATTAGTTTCCTAACAGGAGACCCCATTTAACTCCCCAGCCCCTTCTACCACATGAGGATTCAATAAGAAGTCTATAAGTAGAAGAGGGCCCTCTCCCAACTATACTGGTTCCTGATCTCAAACTTCTGACAAAAAAATTGTCATTAAATTTTTTTTTCTCAAATAAAAGGGATTTTTTTTTTGTGACTGACTCACATAAGGCAGCTCACTTATTTTGCATGTGGAATTGACACCAAAAGATTTCAGAAAAGATTTCAGAAAATATTTCTAGTTTTTTGGCAGAAAAGTAACTAGTGATAATCGGTTCTGGCACCCTCCCACCCCCCAAAAATTATTACTGTTTATCAGCTACCAAATCTATGATACTTTGTTATAGCATTAAAAAAGACAAAATAATAAGAAAAAGTGTGATAAATCAAATACAGATTTTTTTTTGCTGTATTATTCTCACCTCTCCATTTTATGGTAAGCATGAGACATATATTATACACATTTAAAAGAAAATATCAATTAAATTTTTGTCATTATTTTCCATTCTTTACAGTCCCAAATTAATCATTTTGCATGAGAGGCTTTTCAAAAATCACAAAATGGCTACCAGAGGAGAAACAAAAAATGACTAGATGCTGCTTCTCTCTCCTATTGTTAATTCAAGTGACTGCTATTTAGCTTGAGTGGTAGGTTTAACCTATGGACTGTGAAAACCATGAACAATTAAAGAATTTACATGGCAGTTCAAAGGAGCTCCCCTAGGCTGTGTCTAGCACAGAGTTGGGAATAGCAAGAGCATTTTGAATTCTACAGAAACAGTGTAGCATATTTTACACAGGATTCCACAAGTAATCCAACCATAGTTTGGGGAAAATTTAAGCATCTCCAAACATCTATCAAACAGTTTAACTAACACTATTAGATTCGGTTCACTAATATTTTTAGCACCTTTTAATTGGTGGATCAGGCCCTTCCAAGCCTTGATTCTACAGAAAGGTACACAGTTATTATGATTGTGCTTTCTGTACTGGGCAAGTCATACAAGAACTTGGTTTAAAGAACAGTAGGAACAAGATCAGCTCTAGAATATATGTGGATCTGAGTAAAGTCAAAGAGATGATATATATGTATATATATGTATGTGTGTGTATATATGTATATGTATATATGTGTGTGTGTGTATATATATATATATATATTCCAAGTACATCCAGGGCAGAGTCTCCTTCCTGCTCTGACGCCTGGCTGTCTTCACCAGGGCCCCTGGGAGGGGGGAGCGTTGGAGCCAAAGACCTCCAGATCCCAGCCAGAGCCATGCTCAAGGCCACTCTCCACATGTTCGGATGAGTATCACGCATGAAGGAACCGGCAGAGGAACCCAGGTGTGTGGGACCTGGGGCTGAGATCACCAAGCCTGCTCAGATCAGGATGTGCCTCCTCCACCCAGATTCTCCTTTTCCTAGTAGCTAGGCAGTCACAGCCCCAAACTGCTGTGTAATCCCATCAGCGGCCAAGATGAAGAGACTATAAAACAAAGCTCCCGGAAGTTAGACCTCTTATTGTCTAGTTCTCCCTCTCAGAGAACCTGGCAAGCTACGGAGGGTATCCTGCCCACACAGCAGAGCCTGGCAAGCTCCCTGTGGCATACTCGATATGCCAAAAAACAGTAACAATGATGGGTCTTATTCCCCTGACCCTGAAAGAGCCTCCAATGTGGCACCATTGGGAAGAACGAGTAAAGAGAGACTGCTAAAATCTCAGGGCTAGGACAAATGGAGATGTTACTGGTGCCTGCTCCAGAAATTCAATGAACAATGGGATGACAGTAATACAGTTATACAGTGATATATACACATACATGTGTATATACATGTATACATATATGTGTATATATACACGTATGTATATATGGTCTGGAACAAGTTGAAAGAATAACGCAAGGGGGACTGACAACTCCATTACTTCTTCATGATTATAATCATGAAGCCTACTGGGGAGAAATCCAAATGAGAAGTTGAGATATAGAGATCAGGTACCATGAGGAAAGAGGACAGGGTAAAGGGATCAGACCTAAGGTCAAAAATTTAGAATTCTATAATGTTCAGTTTATGATGGCCACTCAATACCTCTATTACAAACTACAACACCCAAGAGGAGATGGAACAAAAGGGAATGCCCTACTGCAGAAGCAGGGTAGGGTTATGGGGGATGGGGTAGGTAGGGGTGGTGAGAGGGATACTGGGAACATTGGTGGAGGAGAATGGGAACTAGTGGAGGGATTGGTGAATGATCACTGTATGACTGAAATGCAAACACAAAAGTTCATAAGTTCATAACTGTACCTCATAGTGATCCACTAATAAAAAATTTTTAAAAATAAAAGAATTTTAGAAAAGATTAGAATTCTATAAGAAGCTGAATTTTATTTTTATGTATGGTCTGATACAAAAATCATATAAACACAAACCATGAAAATTCCCTCCCATTTTTATGGGGCTAGAGCTATAACACAGTGGGTAGGACGTTTGCCTTGTATGCAGCTGACCCAAGTTCGATTCCCAGCATCCCATATGGTCCCCGAGCACCACTGGGAGTAATTCCTGAGTGCATGAGCCAGAAGTAACCCCTGTGCATTGTTGGGTATGATCACAAAAAGGGAAAAAGAAGTTTAGAATTCCCTCCCATTTTAAAAACAAAACAAACAAACACACAAACAAAAATACTGTGGCAGGTTTGGGAACACGATTGACTCAAGACATTGAAATCCTCAGATCTTTATTTTCTAGCTGTACTGCTGGTTCTGCTTTAGAAGAAACAGAAGGTCTGCTTAACAGAGTCCTGCCATTTTATTTTTAAATGCAATATTTTAAAGAATGTAAGAAAAGAGGGTAAGAAATGTGTCTTTAGGGGTCAGTGCAATAGTACAGCAAGTAAGGTGCTTGTTGCCTTGCATGCAGCCAACCCAGGTTCAATTCCCAGCACATATGGTCCCCCGAGCTCCACCCAAAGTGATTTCTGGGCACAGAGACAGAAGAAACTGCTGAGCATCACGAAGTATGGCCCAAATATTTTTTAGTAAAGATAAATGTATCATTAATCAATAAAGCAAAAGAAATATCTACATTTTCTTGGTTTTATGCAATACTTTTCACTATGCTCTAATATAATATTTTTTATAAAAGATGCCATTTCATGTCTGGGATGGTATTATATTTAGGATATGTCTACAAAGCCCAGCTGGTAGTTGTTCTATTTGCTACCATTAAATAATCTCATATTGATTTTCTTCTAATATTTGAAAACTATAAGAATATGAAATCCTTGAGAAAATGCAACTTAGAACTTGTTTAAAGATAAGTTATTATACGTAGCACTGTCGTCCTGTTGTTCATTGATTTGCTTGAGCAGGCACTAGTAACGACTTCATTGTGAGACTTGTTGTTACTGTTTTTGGCATATCGAATATGCCACGGAAAGCTTGCCAGGCTCTGCTGTGCAGATGGGATACTATCAGTAGAGGGATGGAGGAATCAAACCCAGGTTGACTGTGTGCAAGGCAAACACGCTACATGCTGTGCTATCGCTCCAAGAGCTAATGTCGAACATTGATCATCTCATTTTATCTTAATGCTTTTACTCATTTCATTTCTTCTAAAATATGAGTTTGGTGGTTTGGGGGTTTGATTTTTGGGGTGAGGGGTCTTTGGATTTTAATTTTTAAGGCAAAAGATTGGATCCCATTGCTCATCGATTTGTTCGAGCGGGCACCAGCAACGTCTCTCATTGAGAGTCTTATTGTTACTGTTTTTGCCATATCCAATATGCACTTGTAGCTTTCCAGGCTCAATACTCTCAGTAGCTTTCCGGGCTCTCCGAGAGGGGTGGAGGAATTGAACACGGGTTGGCCAAGTGAAAGGCGAAAGCCCAACCGCTGTGGTATCGCTCCAGCCCTAAAAGATTGGATATAACCATGAAATGAAAGACCCAATAATCAGGAAATCCAATAGGAATGGATACTTCAAAGCCAGAAGAAAGACAAAAAAAGATGATATCACTTATTTGTGGTATATAGGATACTGGATAAGGAAATGTATTGTAGTGAAGTGGTATGCCTACATAACTCTTGTCCCCAGTGCTTATAGAAGAGAACTGAGAAGGAAAGAATTCAAAGGGGAAAAAAGAGAACCAGAAGTAATGCGTAAACAGGCATCAGGACTTCAGTTATCCTCATGATGTGGGTTAATGATACAGTCATATATCCAAATCACAGACTCAACACTGAAAGCATAAAATCTAAGGAATGGATTACTTCAGAAGACTTGGATTTGGGCAGAAGAGGCCGTAAATGATAAAATTCATAATATTAAGAAGTCCCAATGAGAACTCTGATCTCAGTTCAGATGAGCGACAAAGGAAACACCAACTGAAGCAAAGTTAAATTCTCTCCTAAGCATTTAAATTGAATCACAGAGAATTGGGAGTAAGGGGCAACAATCATTTCTCTTTTTTCCACTCAGCCCATTATCAAAGTCAAATCTTTCTTTTCTCTCAAAGTTGAGACACACAAGTCACATCTGTCATTACTTTAGCTTCTTATATCCTTCCCTTTAATATACACTCTGGTCTTCAAAATCCCCATCAAAATTTATTTTGAAAATATGAATTCCAGAGCTTATCCAGATATCAAAAGGAAATCAGGTGTCTTTACATTTAACTGAGTTTGGAAATTATAACTATATTGAAAAATTGGGGAACAATATGATTAACCCTCATTATATACTGCAGGATACTGAAAAAGAGAATTTATAACCAGCTACCAAAGAGTTACTTTTATCATCACTTTCATTTGCTAAAAACAGAAAAAATAACCAGACAAAGGTGACTTCATTGCCACACAAATATTGTTCTAGTCTTTTATTTCTCAAGTCTCAAATCTTACTTGCTACTGGCCAGTTCAGGAAATAACAGAACCAGGGTTTGACAAGTTCAGTTTCTTGGATTTCCTTAGTATCAAGCTGTCAGAACTTGCCATTGTTGAATTAGCATCACCTGCCCATACACCACCTTAAATAAACTAATAATACACAAAACAAAAGGAATTTCAACCATGAGTGTTAAATAAGCTCAGAAAATGGCAGAGATCTGTGGCTATTGTTGCATGGGCTCATCAGATATTGAAATGTTATTTTAAGCCTTCAGTTTGACATTCAATGTACATATCAGCGTGCAGGGGTTTAGGCAGAAGAGAGTGAAGGTGAGGATAACCCACATTCCTGAAAACAGTTACTGTTCTAGTGATTTTTGTATTTTTACCACTCTTGCTCAGCCAGCAGTATACATGGAAAAAAGAATTTAAATGCCAGAACTTCTTTTGCTATCAGGTACTCCAGAAGAAATGTAAATGAGTGTCTGTCATAAAGTTATGTAAAATGAATTAAAGTCATTAATGCTAACACATTATTCACCAAATGTAACAGTCTCTCCAAAGTAGAAACTCGATCAATACAATGCAATAAATCAAATATGATTCAGGATGGGAAATGACTGGTTTCTAGTTCACTTTAAAGGGAGGGACTCAGGATAAGGCAGCAGAGCAGGCTACTGTTTAACACATTTCTCACATTTTTCACTAAAAATAGATAAAATGTCTAATTTCAGGCTCAGAACAGAATGTGTTTTAATGCAATTTCCTTGAAAATTGCTGTTTCTTGTGCACCTCTGAATATATATTCAATGTGAATTAATTACCACTGATTCCTTAGCTTATATTTTAGTCACTGCACAAAAATGAAACCTGTCCCCTTTGTCTCTTCACTAGAAAAAGGAAGGTAGAGCCTGTGTCATTAGCATAGTGTATGGCCCTAGAATCAATGTGACACCGAGAAAGTTTTTCTGTAAAACTGGGTTACATCGAGCCATTATGTCTTATGTGATTGTATCTCTGATATGCGATAACATTTGCTCCATTTCTTTTGTTTTTCCTGTTAACATTTTTATTTCAGTGTTGCTGATAATTTTCTATTATCTCTGTCTTCTTTATATTTCTCATGTATTTTTCCTTTCAGGTAGTCTCGTTAAATTAACAGAAGAATAAAACTATATAATATAGTCTTATTATAAGCAGAAGAAAATGAAGATGATCTGATGAGATAAATCACTGAAGGTTAATAGCTTTTTTAAAATCAATCTTCCTTCAAAGGAAAAGGCTAAATGGCTTAGTGGATGAAACGCTACCTTCTCACCTCGGAGACCACAGTTCAAGTCTAAACTGAGAAGCCTTAAGTGATATGTTTGCTGGGCAGAGATCAGTCTCTAGTGGACAAAAATCTGCACTGCATGAGTTTGAGTCTGCCACAGTCACCCTCACCCCAGGCACCATCGACCCAGGTCAGTAGTCTGTTTGCCCAGTCTATCGTGTTCTTTGTGAAAAAGGTTTGGGTAGATGTAAACATCATTGTCAGGAAACTGTTTTCAGCGAAGCCACCTCAAATAACACCACTGGTGTGAGGTCGCTGGAGGCGGCTATCGCACAATCCTGACCCCTCAGTGGCCACCAGATAACCTGACCTCCCTCTCATAGAAGCCAAAAGGCATCTCTCCCTGTCAAATTAACAAGCAAGGACAAAGAGAACTAAATACCTGGCTATTCCAGACTCGCTAAGGACACACTTACCAGAGGAGAGCTACTCATGTGAAAGGCAAACTTCAATGATTAAACCCAAACACATCCAAAAAAAGGGGGAAAGCACACACGGGTGTGTGCTCCTATAAAAACACTTGCATTCTTAAAAGTGTGTGTAGCCCTATTTGAAAGGGCAGAATTCAGACCATCAGTTTATCCACATGGGTAATCCTCCATTGCTGCTATTTAAAGGATTTCTTTGTGATCACTCCTTAGTAATGTGTTTTTCAGTTTCCATCTCTCAATTGCATAGTGCACTGCAGTTTTTGAACCTCCAAAAGAGATATCCAAACTGTTTATAGAACACACGTGTGGCACAAATAGCTGTTATTTAAGGAAATTGCAGTCGACTTGATTTTATGGGTAAAGATGTGTATATCAAATAATCCTACTATACTGTCCAACTAAAATCAGCACTTTATTTCACAGTCGTATGGTGAAATATGTTTCTATGAACCTTTTATGCTTTGTACAAAAATAACCCTCTTCAAAGTGAAAGCAATGTCTAATTTGGATTCATTTGGAAAGGGGAGTGGTATTTGCATACAGTGAAATACGCAAGTTTAAGAGTAGAATGATATTAAATGTTGATGCATCCATGATATTTCCATATTCCTCCAAAGTGATTTATTAATGATTGTTGTTTACTGCTAATTCAAACCACCTGCAAAATTCTTTGTTATGATTTAAAAAGGATTTTCCCTTCAGGCTCATAGATGGCCCTGTAATTTCCAAGGAAATATGCTAAAGGTCATGTGTTAATACATCCTCTGGTACTTTCTCTTCCCATCCTTGCTTTCCCAAATGGGAGGAAAGCTGTGTTGTATTATTTCCATGTCTTTGTAATGTCTCTTCAAAATGAAATTAGAGAGTGCATTAGAAGAAGAGTGTCTGTGTGTGTACACACAGCAAAATCCACACATATTCTGTTTAGTCTATTACAAAAATTATACAATTGCCTTTTGAGAAATTTTATACAAAAAATCTTTCCTTAATAATCTATGAATATCACTGTCTGAATCAAGTATTATTATCCCTTTTAAAATTAAACTATCCACAAAACATGCATTTACTTTCCGCTATACAAAATGCTAATAATGCTTTTAGAATGGTCTTTAAAAAGTCTAATTATATCATTTAAAAACTGAGAGACCAAAGGGCAAGCTAAATTCTCCTAACATAAATCAGACTTTTTTTTATTTCAATGACTTTAAAAACCTCAAATGCAGTAATTTTAATAGCAATGAAAGAATGAATAAGTCATAACTCCGCCTGATCACATAACTGTCTATAACTGTTATTAAATGCTCCAAAATAAGTGAACTCATTATGTTTCTGCACTGCTTTTAGCTAATCTAAGATTCTACTCACTTAATCATGCAGAAAAGGCTTCGGTGCAGTTTTAGACCCTCAGCAAGGTCACTTCAATGCCTTTTTACTGTTCTATACTGATCATTTAAGAACAGCACTTTGACCTGAAACTGATGCTGTCTCATATAAGCTTGAAAGTTTAACCCCCACAGAGCTGCATTTTAGACATACATTTGCACAGTCCATTGTCATATTTGCTGCAAACTGAGCTAGGTTCACTTTTCAACAAAGAAGGAAATGCCAATCAGAATTTGTAAATGCCATGTGCCCTGTGAATCTCCCTCTCATGATACCTATATGATAGAACTCATGATTTTTAAAAACACACCAGCCTTCTGTGTCCCCTATCCAAGGTTTCAGTTGACTTTAAAGATGTGACCATTGTGTATTTTTACTCTATGTTTTTATCATCAAACTATGGGCAGATTTATTGTGAATAACTGTCTTAGAAAATTGCTTCTTCTAGCTACTGGTTGAGCTTTCCATGTGGTGAGCAAAGGTCAAAAGATAAAGAGAGTGATGTTGGTTCAGTTCTGAGGTTTTGCAAATAAAATAAATACCAATTTTAAAATTGAATAATATTACTTCATACCTATTAAAGCACAAATATAAAAAAGTGAGTATCATAGAATGGGTCCTAACAGCTGTTCTGGGTGCTATAGGTAATGGTTCTAGTTGTGAAACAAAAGAGGGAATCAGCATGTGACAATAAATCAAGTGGAATAATCTGAGTGAAGGGAATAAAAGGAATAGAAAAGCAAAGTGAAATGAAGAAAAGGCTTAAACACCAAAAAGCAATAAAAGGAAGAAGAGGAATAAAACAAGATGGACAATCAGAAAAAGTCAACGAGGTAAAACAACTAGAAAAGGAAAAGGCAGATTGAAATCCAAACATTAGTTTTTAAGGGATGATTCACCCCTGAAAAACAAGCAAATCAAAGGAAATTTGGGTATCTCGTGGATTTCCCTTGGAACTTGGGGGAAAGAATTTCCTTGAAATGTTGCACTCAAGACCTATACCTAGTATTCCACTGTAGGTAACTTCTTTGGAGTTCCTTCCTGGGAAGTGGACTTCAGCTTACTGTGTTCCCTCTGACTAAGACATGTAGGCAAGAATCATCACAGTCCCCCAATTTTGACAATTTTTTTTAAATTTTTTATTCTTTAAAAAATTAAATAGGGGCTGGCTGGAGTGATAGCACAGCAGGTAGGGCGTTTGCCTTGCATGTGGCCAACCTGGGTTCAATTCCCAGAATCCCATATGGTCTCCTGAGCACCACCAGGAGTAATTCCTGAGTGTAGAGCCAGGAGTAACCCCTGAGCATCACTGGGTGTGACCCAAAAAGCAAAAAATAATAATAATAATAATAATAATAATAATAAAAACAAATAAATAATTAAATAACTGTGATTTACAGTGTTATTAATAGTTAAATTTTAGACATATAATATTTAAATACCAATCCCAATGCCAGTGTCATCCAGTGTTCTCATATTCCTTCCCCACCCCAAACCCCAACCTATTTCTGTCTATCAACTTGATGGCACATTACAAAGTTTCAGTGATTGCAGCTAAGATCTCATGTTTTTAGTTTTGTTGAGTCTATGTTTTAGATATCCAGCTATACCACTTACCTATATCACTGATATAAATGAAGCCTTACTGCCTGTTCACTCATTACTTTCCATTCTCTTCTTCTCCCCTTGGTTTCTTTCCTTCTCTGTCCTTCTCTCTAAACATTGGACTCAAGATGATCTAGACTTTTACTACAATCTTGACAATTTGGAAAGATCGTTTCTCACATCTTAAAACCAAGAGCTAAATTGCAATCCTCAACCTTATTCAGGCTATATTTAATGTATTTCTTTTACTGTTAAAATACTTTTATTTACTAAAATATAAAATGTGTTATTCAACACATGTATTATTCATATACATATCCTTTTGACCAGTAATATCATGACAACCAAAATGCTAATTGGACACGGACATGGAGTAAATTTTGAGACCTGCAAGTATAGCATACTTAGATTCCAAGCATTTCCAAAACAAGGTACATAAACCAGCTAACAAATGTCAGTTTTCCATTTTTGCTTAGGCATATATGTTCAGATGAATCTGTGTTAGTTTTTGTTCAGAAGATCTGTTTTGAATACATCAAACTATTCAATACACTTGTTAAGCAATGTGGCAAGAGTAATAAGATGGTGCAATAAAGGTGTTGAGTGGCCGCTGTGCTCAGTCTCTAGCCCTCATTCAGCCCGCATCTCCCTTCCCCCACATGGCCTTCAACTACAATGTAGTTGGTGATCGCTTCTCTGAGTTGCCCTTTCCCCGGAACGTGAGGCCAGCCGCGAAGCCATGGGGTCAACCTCCTGGTACTTATTTCTACGGTTCTTGGGTATTAGTCTCCCGGGCTGAATGAGGGCTAGAGACTGAGCACAGCGGCCACTCAACACCTTTATTGCAAACCACAACAGCTAATTAGAGAGAGAGAACAGAAGGGAATGCCCTGCCACAGTGGCAGGGTGGGGTGGGGGGGAGATGGGAGTGGGGAGGGTGGGAGGGACGCCGGGTTTACGGGTGGTGGAGAATGGGCACTGGTGAAGGGATGGGTTCCCGAACTTTGTATGAGGGAAGTATAAGCACAAAAGTGTATAAATCTGTAACTGTACCCTCACGGTGATTCTCTAATTAAAAATAAATAAATTATAAAAAAAAAAAGATGGTGCAGTGCCTCTGCTCTCAAGGAACAGAGAGCCTATCAGAAGCAAGAGTGGCCTCTAGATGTCATGATGTCACTGTCCTTTCCTTAGTTTGTGTGATGATACCAACTGGTGTTTTGAAAATCAGTTTGGGCCACTGATCACCTAGAGTTAGCGCAGTCACCACAAGAGCTCAGTTCTCCACTAAACTGTTTTGCTTCAGATGCCAAGTTCATTTCATAGTCTCCAAGTAATTCAAACTTCTTACCAACTGACTATAAACTGGGGGTCCCAATTTATACTGCTAAGATTCAATAACTTTCTAGAATGTCTCACAGAATGCAGGGAAGATCTATATTGATAACGTTTCTCTTATCAGGAACATAGATTAAGACCATCCAGATGAAGAAACAAATAGGGTGAAATCTGGGTGTCTCCTAAACGCAGAACTTCTGTGTCCTCCAGTCAAATGAGAGAATATTGCTTGCTTGGCATATTGACATGTTTACCACCTGGCAGTCCCCTAGCCTTTGTATCTAAAACTATTAATGGAGTTTCATCAGGATTGAATCAACACTGAATGGAAATTAATCTCCAGCCCCACACTCACAAGAAAGGGCTCAAGCTATAAGTACAATGGGAAGGGTGCTTGTCTTGTGTGGCCAAATCAAGTTTGATCCCCAGAATCCCATATGGTCTTCAGAGCCCCTCCAGGAATGATCTCTGAGCACAGAGCCAGGAATAAGCCCTGTGTACTGCTGGGTGTTTCTCCAAACACAAAACATAGATCAAAAAGTTATGAAGGAACATATAGAAACGAACTTATTGGCATAAATAATAAATTCTTCACTTCACTTGTATCACTTGTCATCCCATTGCTCATCAATTTGCTCGAGCAGGCACCAGCAACGTCTTCATCCATCCCTGTTGAGTGCTAGTGTATCCCAATGGCATCTGCTCACTTCAGGAACATGAAGAGCATCACACCATTCGTTCAGGGTCTTGACAAAGAAGTCTGACCATCTCGTCATGGGTGGCCAGGCATTCTTTTGACGTCCTGTGTAATCCACTCAGTAACAGCTCTAGTTTTCTCCAAATCACATTAGGAGACTGGCCCATCTCATTTTCGATGCCTTGGCACACAAGGCAGCGTCTCTGATCCTCGAACTCCAGATTCTTTCTCTCACTTGAGTGAAACATGATACTCCAAGCATAGCACTTCCTATTCCTCTTTGGTATACCCGAATAGCATTCTCATCCTGTTTTCGTAGGGCCCAGGTCTCTGAGGCGTATGTTAGTGCAAGAAGATGATGAAGCTGAAAAGATGTGCCCGGAGTCAGAGGTTCTTCATCCTCTTAACAACTTCTCCGAGGCTCTTGAAAGCGTTCCATGCCATTCTCTTCCTCCTTTGCAGTTCTGCGTCAAATTATCAGGTGTAATCCAGTGTGCTCACATATAACAAAGACATTTTTTAATACTCAAGAAATTCCAAAGATTTTGAGTTTCCTTCCTGAAATCCAGGATTAAAGGTCAAATTATTTATGATACAAAAGTTTATTTGTTCACTGACTAATATATTGACACAGCCATTAGTTGCCAAGAAATTGTGGTAGTCAATAGGGAAATGTTTAAAATGAATTTGATATGACCTGTGCTCTCTAAAAGTGCATAACCCATTTGTGAAGATAATCATGTATGTAAATGGTAGCAAGAAGGGCCACCAATAAAAACAGTTTATGGGTAATATTCTCATTATTTATTCATGGAATACTTGCAAGCAAATCATAGCTAGCAACCAGGAATAAAATCTCTGAGTAAATAGAGCTCTCTGAATTTCTTGGAGAGTTTCTAGACAGTACTTATTATGACTATGACAACTTTGCAAACCCAAAACTTACATTACAGCCAGAGTCCCCAAATATTCAAAGTTGGGTAGGAGGTTAGTTGAAAAAACTACAGTGTATGCTAGCTTGCTTTCCATAGAGAAGATCAAGGGTTTTATCCAAGAATTTTACCTAATATATACTTAATAAGCACTTACTAAGGTTAATTTTAATAAGTGTTTATTGAGAATGTGTTAGGCAAAATTATTTTATTTACAATATAAAATTTTCATTTTTTGAAGAACATTTTCTTTGGGAGTTTCTAAAAAGCCAATGTTTAAGCTTTAATATAGGAACAAAACAATATTTCTGATACTGTTTTGAGACAATTAGTACAAAACTAGTTATACCTTCTAAGAGGCTTAAATCAGGGTTTCTCAAGGTTTGTGGAACTTAAGTAGCTCAATAAAATGCTGAATAGATGGTGTTGAACAAAGGGGGTTCCTATGATCAAAAAGTTTTAAAAACATATTTGAGCAAAGAGGTTTGAAAAATAAATTTAGTTGCTTTTTTTCAATTTTCTTGGGATTTTTGGTCCATTTGGGAGCCATACACAATGGTGGTCAAGGCATATTCCTGTCTATGAGCTCAGGGTTCACTCCTGTTGGTGCCTATATACTGGGGATCAAAATCTGGAGTCTGTCTTATGCAAGGTAAATGTCTTAATGCCTGCACATCTATCCAGTTCAAAAGGAATTATTAACAAAGATGTGTCCCATAATCGAACATTTTGGAAAACAATACATGCCTATATTTTCATGTAAAATAAGCATTTCAGAGTCCTACAAACAAAGTTGTCTAACTGTTTAATCTAATGTTTTTAAAAAACATTGTTGTTTTATGCAAAATACTTACAATGTTTCCAGAAAATCTGCGTTAAATTAAAAGAATTTTACCCTTTATGTCAGACCCTTGACTTATATTTGGAAGTAGATATTATTTATAAAACCATCATTCATAAAATAATAAAGCAAAACACATTATAAGGCACTACTATTGCTATTATTATTTCTACGATTTGAAAGGAAGAGCTAAGTATGATTAAGTAGTAACTATACTGCCCTATAATAAGATATAGGACAAGATATCAATCAGGATACTTATTCATGAAACATTATTAGTATTTATTACTATTAGCAGTATTAGAAACAAGTCATTTATAAGCTATAAAATGTCCAAGTTTATCAGTGTAAAAGTTGCAGGGAAAAAAATGTACAGTCACATAATTCTCCCCAATCATGTATCTATAATTCTCCCCAATCATGTATCTAGTCATTTCCATGTTTTCAAATACATTATTTTGTTTTTAACTGGGAATCAATGCCTAACAATGCTCAAAGCTTACTCTTTGGTGTGTGCTCAGGCAAAAGATCACTCTTGGTTGTGCTTAGAGGAACATATCTGACGCTTACACAGGAGATTAAACAGAGTTTGGCCACATGGAAGGCAAATGTCTTAACTCCTGTGCTATTGCTCACCCTCAAATATATCTCCTAACTGTACCTGATTACAGCTATAGTTGGAGATACGACAGGTGTGTCTGTTTAATTCTTCTGGAAATACTTCCAAGTCTTAGATACAATCCATACCTTCAAGAAGCTCATAGCATAGCTCAGAGGAATGAAAAAGGCGTATAAACCATGCCCACATACTATAAGAAGTGATGCTTTAAAGACAATAACATAGGAAGAAACGTGTAGAGCGTGTATGTGAAGAACTCAGCCTGAAAAGAGATCCAGAGTAGAAAAACTATTGGATCAATACAGAGACTTGCCCTAGTAACCTTAGAGGTCCATTTACAATGATCCTAGAACTGTGACTGTGTGTGACTTCATGATTTGTATTTCACACTAAAGAGGTACTTTCTTCTACAGAACCATCTAACGCAGAGGTTTTAAAAAAATTGTTTGGAAAACAAGAAGAAGATATCATTTCAGATTTGTTTTATTTCATGCTTTTAAAATATGTTTTTCAAAGCACCTCATATATTAATTCATACTTTGTTATGAGTATTAATTACAGTTAAATAAACATGCACATATTGGAGTGGGGGAATACTTACATGTTTTCTTTACTGATACCAGTGTGAACAGGTAGATTAAAGACCTTTTCTAGGCAAAATGAATCTTATGAAGAGTTATAAATATTAATGTCAACTCACATATGGAGTTAAAATATGGAGTTATATTTGTATTTTGGATAAATAAAAATATATGGATTCATGGAACCCTTTCCTCAACTATTTGCTATGAAACAAAATTTAGTATAAAGTTTTTTCTTTAGCCACTACCCCACTACAAGAAACACAAATACTGGGGCTGGGGTGATAGCACAGCAGGTAGGATGTTTGCCTTGCACGTGGCCGACCCCGGTTTGATTCCCAGCATCCCATACAGTTCCCCAAGCACCTCCAGGAGTAATTCCTGAGTGCATGAGCCAGGAATAACCCCTGTGCATCTCTAGGTGTGACCCAAAAAGCCAAAAAAAAAAAACACAAATACCATCAGTGGAGTAAACTTTGCAAATGCATGTCTTATTCTATACTTCTCTTTCTTCAAATTCTTTTATAGATTCCCTAGGGGGAAAATTGAATTACCTAGAAGCATCATGCTCTCTCTGAGCTTTGCAGCCGCATAGAGTAGTGTGTGAGAGGCCTACTCCTCCATCTAGACTAGGTATTAGACCAGAGTTGGTTGCATATAGGGCATGAGCCTTAACCCCTGTACCATCTCTCCTCTTTCTTATCTTTGAGCTTTACCATGCTTCTCAATGGAGAGGGTCCTCTTCTTGTTTTGTATACACTTAGTCCTGGTCTATGAATATCTCAGACCTAGCTAGCTGTTATATTCTTTCAAGGGACGGTGGGATGGGGTTGAGGGGCCTCGGGGGAGCCTAGCAGTAATGATCAGGTATTTGCTATCACCCCCCGAAATTTCCATCTCCAGTCCCCACTTTTTCACAGGTAGTGTTGCTCAGAGTTCAGGGAAAAAGAGAAAACTGGACAAAGTACATATGGCCTATTTGAAAATGTGAGTGCATATTCATACACGGAATGAATATTCATACCATGACATGCCTGACTTGTCTGGCTGGCAAGGGTAAAAGTAGAGCCTCTATGCTTAGGTAAAACTTAACAGATTGGGTCTGTTGCAAGGGGTGATGCATTTTTCAGGACTGTTCCTCCGAAATTATTATCATTGCTATCTTTACTTGAAATATAGGAATGGGCTCTCTACAGCTGCATGGGCTCTATAGAGCTATTGAATTTAGCTGTTGAACCTAAGCTGTGGAACTTCTGATGAGGCCAATCAAGAAAGTTTATATGTCAATTTTAAAGCATAGTTTAAAAATTGTTAGGCATTAAAAGTTGGTGTTAGCAGTTGTCCCCATTCCATCTAAATAACATATAAAGATAGCCATACATATTATACATATTGTAATGCCAATATCTTTTTGCATTATCAAATTATCCATAATTTTATACTTAATTCATATGTGTAAACAAAATTTCTATGTTCTGAGAAAGCACTAGACCTAAGAACTGGTTTAGCATATCGAGAGAGTCCTAATATTAGGTAGGATTTTTTCATAGAAATTTTTCTTCTATAAAGACATAAATTTGCAATAAGAAAAGTCCCTGAAGATATCTCAAGACTACCTAGAGATCTCTCCTCTCCACTTGGGGAAGGAATTCTTTAACAGCAAAGTTAGAGTCCCTCAGCTACTATATATATCTCCGTAGGCCTGGAATTCTCCCTTCCAGTCTTTACCCCCACGGTTTATTCGTCCCTCCTTCCATTAAGGACTGACAGTTTCTGGAAGTTAGCTCATAACCCATACATCACAGAGAGAGTTCTTAGGGAATGTTGACTGATTGAGTAACTGACCCAGTCAAAAGATAACATTGCTGATTTAAAGAAATTCCCTCCATCATTAAGTGATTCTGTAGCCTGAAGTACACCAGAAGTGTGGCCCTTAGGATAGCAGCATCACCTAGAAACTAACAAGTTTCAAGTGATGGAAATATAAATGCTCAAGATCTGCTTCGGGCAAGCTGAATTAGAAACTCAGACATGGCCCCATAAATCTGAATTTAACAGACTCATGAGTGTCCAAATTCTAGAAATAGTCTCGTTTCCTGTTTTATTAAAAGCAAGAACCCCTCTCTGGCTTGATTATTCATTCATTGCATTCCAGAGAAACCTAGTGCCCATCGCACATGGTTTATTTCTTCTAAGTGAGCACTACAGGTGCTTAACTAAAAAGTGCAAATGAGTGATGTTGTAGAATAAACCTTTAAAAATTAAATGACCTAAACTAAAGACATCTGCCCCTGCTGCCATCCCCACATGAAAAACACAAAGGCTGTTGTGAGAAAGACAGGTTTCTCTCTCTGCAGCACCACCCATGGGATCTAAACAGTACAACTGTGTATTCAAACACAGAAGCTCCTGAGGACGACAGATACAAATGGTACATATTTACATGGCAAGAAATACATCTTAGAAACATATGTTGGGCTTAAAATAATGGATCTTGGTTTAAAACATATATTAAGATGCCTATAGAAAGGATGCAGGATATAACGATATTAATGCCATCTGCGCAGTAGCCATCATAAATGAATCAGCAACACATAATACACATTTTTTTACATCATATAATGGATGCTCCTGAACAACACTACAATTTCCATAAAAATGCTCTTGAAATTTACTATCATATTTTAAATACATTAATTCTTTACAGTTTTTGCCTATGTTTCCCCCCTCTTTTTTTCCCTGAAAGTTAGTAAAACCAAGAATCACATTTCTCAGATATTTTTCCTCTCTCTTAAAGTGCATTGTCGGTCTATATATGTTTTTATAAATACATTTCTTTACTGATGTTTCATTATTTTGCTCAATATTATACTAAATATTGTTTATCTTTAAGATGGCATGTAAAAAGTCGCTATTCCCCAAAGTATTTTGAGCCCAAATCTTTCACAGATCAAATACATTCAACTCTTAACTCATTGCTCAAATTTTGTGTATATATTAGACTTACTGCAAGCTTTGTGGTTTTCCTCCTGCAAAACTATTGAAAGCATAAAAGATTTGTTCAAAGACTTATTTTTTTCTCTATAAAAGGTTTCTAGGACCTTGGAGAATAGGTACTTAATAAAGGACAAACATTGTGAGCAAAGAATTGAAATGCATATTAAAATTAAAATATGTAAAAATAGATTAAATTATGCCCTGAGAAATGAAGGTCATGGTACCCTTGCTGGAGGAATAAATAGTGCCTGGAAGGGAATAAGAGTGGACTTTGTGTATTTCTGCTACATTCTTTTTCTTGTTATGCCTGATGGTCACACCGCTATACAATTTGTGAAAATCAGCCCCAATGTCTTGCTCACTTTTCTGAAATATATTTCAACCTGAAATTATTATTCAATAGAAGTATTTAGACAACTTTTAGTAAACATTAAATATAATAAATGTACCATCATACTTAGGTCTATTTTGATATTGAAAATAACCTTTGCTAAACCATGTATTTCCAAAGAAAATCCACCACAACACACGTGACTAGAGGTGAAGTCATAGAATTCCTAAATTCATAATATATATGTGTGTGTGTGATGACAATGATGACAATCAAAGTGATCACTGTATCACTGCATCTCTGTCATCCTGTTGCTCATCAATTTGCTCGAGCGGGTAACAGTAACATCTCCATTGTGAGACTTATTGTTAACTGTTTTTGGCATATCGAATATGCCATAGGTAGCTTGCCAGGCTCTGTCATGCAGGCGAGATACTCTCGATAGCTTGCTGGGCTCTCCGAGAGGGGTGGAGGAATTGAACACAGGTTGGCCGCATGCAAGGCAAACGACCTACCCGTTGTGCTATCTAGTCATATTACATACATATAAAGAGCAGGGGAAATAGCTTAGATAGTAGTGTGCAGGCCTCACATGTAGGAGGCCCCTCATTCTCTCTCCAGTATCATATGACTTCCAGACACCACCAGGTATTATCCTGGTGGCCCCAGAGCATCAGTGAGGGTTCCCTGAAATATGTATGGGCATGTACATATGTGTGTATATCAGGAAATAAACTAGCAAACGTAGACTAAGACAGATACCCTTCTTTTGGTGAAAATTGTTCATGTATTCACTGTGCAACTGGCTCTTTTCTAGAAACTTCAAGTCCAGAGGAACAAGTCCTGATCTTTGGTAGCTTGATCTACACTATGGGGAGACTAACAAAAGGTGACACCCATCTTTATAAAGCACAAATCCACACTTAGATGTAACAGAGGGACAAATGCCATGAAGACAAATAGGTGGGTTACGTATCAGAGTAAACTGTCTCAAGGAGGAACAGAAACCTGAATGGCAAAAGTAAACCCTGCATAGATATATATAGAGAAGTGCCCAAGCACAGGGAACACAAACAGGAACAGGAAACACAAATCCTTCATCATTGCTTCTCTCTCTCTCTCTCTCTCTCTCTCTCTCTCTCTCTCTCTCTCTCTCTCTCTCTCTCTCTCTGTCTTTTATGAAGGCCAAATTGGCTAAAGTAAATGTTGGAGTTGATGAGTGATCAAGTCAAACAGACCATAGTGAATATCATGAAAAGTTTGGATATTGAGTGTTTTGGGAGTTGGAGAATTCTGAGAAGTGGAGCTGCAGGATAATAATAAAAAGACAGGGTTTATATTCTGCACCACCAATGAACAGATATATAGTTTTGATTTTTAAACAATTTATTCTAGGCACCATGATTTACAATATTGATAATGGCAGGATTTCATGGAAAAAAAGAAACCTTTTGATGCTTCACCCCCACCAGTGTTAGCTTCCCTCTACTATATCCCAGCGCTCTCATCCCATCCTATCTATCACCCTTATACTAACTATTGAAGACCAGTTCTCGGTTTCTATTGCATTTGAGTATTTATCTTTACTGTTACTTTGTCTACTACAATTGAGGTGAATAATTTTATATCTATCCCTCTCCTTCTGACTAACTTGACTCAGCAGGATACTCTCCAGATCCATACACAAAGACACAAATAGGAAAGAAATTGTGGTACTTATACACAGTGGAGGTCCCACAACCCAGAACTCACGTCTACTTCTCCCAGAAGTGAGCATAAAATGAGGCCCCCATAACCATGTCACCAGACTCTGCACCAGGGGTGCCCCAGAGGAAGCGGGTGAGAGCCCTCCCTGCCCCAAGGGACCCAGCCCCAGCAGGCAACCTCCATAACCCAACCACCACCATGTTCCAGGCAGCTTCCACATAATCAGGCCAAGCCTCACACATGAGTGAAGTCCCACAGAACCCAGGTAATGCGGAACTTTGTGATATTGGACTCTGGGATCAATGGGACCCAGGAGCAGAGATCCTCTGCCTGCTTCCCTCAAACTCCAATGACCCAGGGGTCACACCCATAAGCCACCTCCTGCCAGCACCAGATAATCTCTTTATCGGCCACACTCCATTATTCACAGCTGCTTCTCACAGAAGGGAGCATAAAATGAGGCCCCCATAACCATGTCACCGGACTCTGTGCCAGGGGCACCCCAAAGGCGGGAGGCGGGGTTGAGAGCCCTCCCCGCCCCAAGGGACTCAGCCCCAGCAGCCGACCTCCACTATCCAACCGCCACCACACTCAAAGCCGCTTTCCACACATTCGGGCTGAGCCTCATGCATGAGTAAACATATTCCTGGACCTCGCTACTACATCATCATAAAGTGAAATATATATATATATGTATATATGTATATATATACTTCTCGGAGAGCCCAGCAAGCTACCAAGAGTATCCCGCCCACTCAGAAGAGCCTGGCAAGCTCCTCATGGCATATTGGCATATTCGATATGCCAAATACAGTAACAATAACAGTCTCATTCCTCTTACCCTGAAAAAAGCCTCCAATTGTTGGGAAAGACGAGTAAGGAGAGGCTGCTAAAATCTCAGGGCTGGGACAAATGGACACGTTACTGGCATCCGCACTAGTAAATTGATGAACAATGGGATGACAGTGATATAGTGATACACAGTGGAATACTACTCAGATATAATTAATATTCAAAGCATATCTAATTATGCTATATAAATCCTTGTCATCTGATCTGGCTGGATTATTGTCATTTGACCATTTTTCATTAGTTAGAGACAGTAGATGTTTTTAATCTTAAATTCAAACGTGATCTCTGCCAATTCCTCAAATTTTGCCATTGGTCATTTTTCTTAATCTTTTCAAAAATGAAAATGAAAACATTTCATGCACAGTAGATACTCAATAAATTATAGTTTAGGCAGTTTTTAAAGGGACAAACAAATGTGGGAGAAAAGAAATTTTAAAATCAACCCCATTTTGAACGGCATTGTAAATCATAGTGCTACAAATACAGAATTAATGAAATGAGTAAAACATACCCTGTTAGTTTCAGAGAGCTAGCATATGAGGTTAATATGCAAAATCTTTCAGGATTAGAATTTCAACATGAATTTTGAGAGAACACAAGTATCCTGACTCCAATATGGATCAAGTTATGTATTCACATAGCTGTCCCACCATATATGAAGCAAATGGATATGTTATTGTGATTCTACAGGGGGCCTATAATTTAGTCACTAGAAAAAGACTAGAAGTACTCTATTTGAGTTTATAGGAAAACAAATTCTGTTTCAAAAAAAATTTTTTTTTTGAAACTACCGTGGAGCTGGAGAGATAGTACAGGAGATAGTACAGATGGAGGAGATAACACTTGCCTTGCCACACAACCAATTCCAGTTTGATCACCAGTATCACATATGGTCTCCTGAGCACTAACAAGTGTGTGATTCCTGAGCACAGAGCCAGGAATAAGCCCTGAGAAACACTAGCTATAGCTATGGCCCCCAAACAAAACAGAACAGAATAAGACTTGTCCCAAAAATAAATAAATAAATAAAAGTCAACTCATTGCATTTCACAAAACCAAAATACTAAATAAATGATAACATGACTACTATAAAATATATGCAATCGTAGGATGTGGAAGAGAAGTAAATGATTCTTTCTTTTGATATTTTTATACTTCTAAATTGCTGAAAATTTTTAGACAAGCATGTATCTTTAAAAAATATTTTTAATCTTAAACATATGCTCTGGAGTTAATAATTTAAATCAATTTGGGGGTCAGAGTAATAGTACAATGAGTAGTGTGTTTGTCTTGCATATGGCTGCACAGGTTCAATTTCTGGCACCCCATATAGTTCCTCAAGTATTTCTAGGAGTGATTCCTGAAGTGCAGAACCAGGAGTATGCCCTAAGAACCACCAATTGTGACACAAAAAGAAAAGAATATAAATCAATTTAAATAATTAGGTTATACTTGTTTTCAGGGAGATAGTACAGTTGTTAGGGCATGTGCCTAGCATGCCCTGACCCGGATTTGATTCAAGGCACCACACGGCCCCTAGAGCATCACTATGTACAGTCCTGGAGGTCTCCAGCACTGATGGGGTGGGTTGTACAGGGCCCGAAGAACACTACATCCTCAGGCCTTGCATTTATCTGACGGACCAGTTCACTGAGAATCACTTGTGAGACTCCAGGGCCTTTGGAAAACTATTTGGAGGCCCCCCAAAATAAAGTAGTATATATTTAACACATATTATGACCCAGGCACTAGACCAACTGCTTTATAACATGCAATATCATTTATTCCTTAAAATAACACTTTAAAGTAGGTATTATTCTTTAGGTTCTGGTGGTCTTCGGCCGCCGGGAGACCACCAGAACCTAGCCACAGCCATGCTCAAGACCCCTATCCACACGTTTGGACAGGCCTCATGCATGAAGATACCGGCAGAGGAACCCAGGTGTGTGTAATCCCATCAATGGCCAACATCCAGAGATTTAAAAGCAAGCTCCCAGAAGCTATATCTTATAACCTGATTTTCCCTCTGGGAGAAACTAGCAAGCTACTGAGAGCTTCTGCCCACATGGGACAGCCTTGCAAGCTTCCCATGATGTATCTATATGCCAAAGCTAGTAACCAGCTGAATCTCATTCCCCTGACCCTGAAGCCTTTAGAGGCTTCTAAAATCTCAGGGATAGGACAAATGTAGAGGTTACTGAGACAGCTCGAGCCACTCGACGATCAATGGGATATCGTGATCATGATCGTGATTATTCTTTAGAGAGGACAAGTGACTTGGAGGAGAGAAGTGACATCCAGAGTCATATCAGAGTCAGAATTTTATTCAGGTCCATTTATTTCCAAAGAATATTCTATAATCATAACTTACTTCCTGTACACATTAGTCGAGATAAAGTTAACCTTATAGGATCATTACCTTTGCAAATTCTATGCTCTGTTAAGCCTACTGGCTAATCTGTGTCCATATTACTGGTAATAATTACTGATTCACTTTAAATATTGGTACAAGTTGTGACCTGAAATTCTGTTATCTGAAATTCTGTTACCGGAACAACCATCATCTTAGACTATCATAAGTGTGTGTAACAGATATTGATAGAAGTAATTCAAACACTGATTGCAATGTTGGTGGCATAAGATATTGTATTGATTGCTTATTAAAATAGAAAATGAAACTTAAAATATTTAGTTCTTTAAAACAAATTTAAACTGCTAACATTTAACAATATAACCAAAATAAGCCATGTCTTTGTTTTATCTTGACTACTTAGAACTTGTCTTTCTTTCTTCTAGTTCTATGACAGGTCATAGAATATTTTTATTGAATTTGAGCAAATAACACACATTTAGTGAGTTCAGTGTCTTTATCAACAAAATGGTGGCCAGGAACACTTTTCAAATAGGCACATCTGAATTTTTAAGAGACTGCCATGCAATGTGGTAGAGCATATAGAAAGAAAATGTCTCAGATGAAAAAGGAAGTTAACATTTACATCTGAAAACTGTTTCCTTGCCATGTTGTTTGACAAGTGATGTGGATAATTTTATCCCCTAGTGAGCTTTACAATTTTCAGAACTAGTAGTTATGTTGATCTCATCAGAACCAAGTGCAAAAGAGTAGACATTACCTAAATATCATGCCTAAGATGGAAATAATCCATATGGCAAATGGGTTCCATTTTTCAAATGGAGAATTTTTTACCCAGATATTCTCTCTGCAGGAACTTGTTTGATTCCTGAGATGCTTTCTCCAGGTAGAAATTCATATTCATATCCATATTAAATAAATCTTTTTCATAATAATCCCAAAGATTTGTTGGTCATAATTAGCTGGCTTGTAGGAAGGTTAGATGATGGTAAGTGGATCCCTGTAGTACATCATACATTGTATCAATTTTATTTTGTAAATGCATATTTGTATTCCAAATAAGTAAGCCTTAAATCTTATAACTTGTAAACAATTTCTCTATATATCCACACCATTACATTTAACATTGATTTTATTTTAGAAAAATCACTTAGAAAGTTATAGAAACAGTCAACTGCAATACCTTTGGTTCCAAGTGAGGACATATACCATAGATCTCAGAACTTTCAATGCACCATTATTCACTCAGAGTGTCTAACTTGACTATAATTCAGTCCAGTAGACTCATCTTTCTACTGTGGTTCAGTTTTCTTCCAATTAATATGCACAAAGTTTCCACATTTTTTTCAGTGTTAAGCTAAGCATCTTGCAGCATGTGTGTGTACACATACTGTCCAGAAAATATTTTGTAATATTTCTTAAAACATTTTATAATATTTCCTAATAATTCCAGCTACTGCATCTTTGTACTTGCATACTAGAGCTATTCTTATTTGCTTTAATCCCCATATCTTAAAAATATAGGAACACTGAAAAATGCTATCGCATATTCACTGGGTTCATAGTAGTATTGTACTAGATTGCTCAAATTCCTGTCTCATATCATGAGTTTGCCAATTCCTAAGTCTATTTCTTTCTCCTTTTAATACCTTCTGTCACTTAACCTCTCGACCAAAATAGGCAGACATTTGTGCAATTGTTCACTCTGCAAGATCATTTTTCAACTAAAATTATTAATTACTGGTTTTTTAATTAAGTAACTCTATCAATGTACAATCAACAAGAAAGTAATAGCATCATGCTTCTCAAATGCGTGAGGCATAAAGGAAGGCTGCTATGTTCATTTGTTGGATCCTAAAACATGGCATTAACTATCCTGAAGACAGCCACTTATGACTATTGGAACTTTAAATATGGATGAAGCAATGAAAAAGCTGAATTTTGAATTTTTTAACTTTAAATTTAAACACATATTTAATTATTTGTGGTCTTCAGGCTGCACCTAATGGTGCTCAGGGCTTTCTCCTGGCTCTGTGCTCAGGATCACTCCTGATGGGGTAATCATATGTGACGTCAGGAATGCAACAAGACTTGGCCACATTCAAGACCTTAACCCTTATACTATCTCTCCAGTAAGTTTACATTTAAATGCCTACAGGCAGCTTATGGATTCTATATTGGATAGTATACAGGCAGATTTCTTTTAATCATCCAAGAAAGTAACATCTTGAAACTTTCAATCCAGTAGGTACAGCACTCAATTCTAGAATTTATATTTTTGGAATACTCTAGGTATTTCTGGAGTAAAGTCATATTTAAGATACATGGCAATATGTGATGAAATATAAACAGAACTGGAGAAAACTGGAAAGGCAATTGGAAATGATGAATCATAGTTGTGTTTGTGCTTAAGATATCAGAGAGAAATCCACATACAAGTGATATTTCCTCGAAGTATTCATTTTGAAGGTAGTTAAGATTTTAAGACAAATCAAAATTATGGAGTGTGGAGAGCCGCCACGGACCGTGCTTCATAGATAACACCTGATAAGGAATCAGGATGTCTTGTCACGCCACGAGCTGTAATTAGTCTATCAGCTGCAGACACTTGGGCGTAAGCAGGCAGTGAGGGGTATATAAGGAAGGAAGCTGCCTAGCTAGGTGGGGTTTCTTCTCGTTTGTCCCTCGTTCCTCTTCTTTCCCGTTTTGCATGAGAAGGTCTCTGAATAAATCACTGCAAGAAGAATCTCCGGGTTGCGTGATTTCTTACAATGGAGTATATCAAGAACCAGGATTCCAGCTAATAAATAGTATATTAAAAACCAGGATGGAAGCATATAAGTTGTCCTGAAGAAGGAATCAGACACAAGGAATGAATGAATCACAGAGTTCATTTCTGGATCTCTGATGTATGGAAGGCCCATACAATCTGACGCTTTGTTTCAGGGATGAAAGAAGCAAGTAGAGGAATCCATGCAAAGTGCACATAGGAAAATGGGAAATGGAATATATTAAGTGAAATAAAAAGCAGTATATAGATGGTAAAGAAAAAACCACTAACAATTATAAGATAGTGTCTTAGTACTATCACAACCTGTCATTGTCTTAGCCTTGAAATTAGTCAAGGATCCCATACAATATATGCAATTAAGAATTTTTTGTTCATGAACATGAAAATATTATCCCCTATCTGTTTACTAGGTGTTTCAATACAAAAATCTATTTTTGAACTCCCCCCAAGAAGTACTTGTATTGATAACAAATCACTGAACCACTAGCAGTTACTACATACCAGAACAAGACTATACACAAGTGCTCATACCCTAGACATTCCTCATACTTTTTTAACGTCTTCTTGCCTGTATCTTTTCCTATATGGTCCTATATGGGGAAAATATAAGACAAGACAAAAACTGTCAGATATCAAATTGCTAATATCTATTGTTTATAAAATGTCTCTTTGACTAGAGACTTCTAAATCATGCTAAATACCCACATTGTGATCACGTATCAGTTTGATGCCTAGGCATCAAACAATGACAAACTCTTGGCCTTGGTTACGAAACTATGAATACCAAGTAGTGAGTGGAAGGGCTGTAACAAGAATGGAGAACTGACCTAGAAGTACCATAAGGACTGCGGTGGAGGAGGGTCTTGGGTATTTCAAGGTAGTGAAGCACTGTAACTGCATACATCAAAACCACAAATGTCAATTATTACTGTAAATTATATAACCTGCACTGTAGCACTGTCGTCCTGTTGTTCATCGATTTGCTCAAGCAGTCATCAGTAACATCTTCATTGTGAGACTTGTTGTTACTGTCTTTGGCATATCAAATACACCATGGGTAGCTTGCCAGGTTCTGCCGTGCGGGCGGGATACTCTTGGTAGCTTGTCGGGCTCTCCGAGAGGGATGGAGGAATCAAATCCAGGTCAACCACATGCAAGGCAAACGCCTTACCTGCTGTGTAATTGATCCAATCCATCATATATATAATCTAAACTATAAAAATAAAATAATAATAGGTCTCAGTACAAAATAAAGAATGTCTTAATTATTTTTTAAAATCAATGTCTCCAAACTATTCTTCTATTTGAGAATATAAATGGAAAATTAGAAATGGACACTGTCTTTTGAAATGTTAAATGATTTACCTCTTTACTTCAGTAATTCTACATGGCAGATGTTCAAGAAGATTTGCTCTGTGAGAGAATAAATGAAAAAGTACTCCACAAATTACTGAGTTGTGATTATCTACAAAGATATATTACTCAGAATCATGCAGAGTCTATTTCTGTGGTTTGGTTAGTTAAAGTATATACATTCTGAGAGTCTCATAAATCTGAAAGAATAGATAAAGGTATGAAATGGTTAAGGTCTATAAGGTCATAATGTATATTTTGAAAAATCTTCCTGAAACATTCTGGTATGTTCTCTTCACCCTTATGTGCCTTTTCAGAGGGACAGTGCAATAGTGACAATGATCTGCCACATTAATAGTCATCAAAACAATCACTATAATATTGTTTCTTGAACTTTATTTTGCTTACAATAATGTCATACTTAAAAATTTATCAAAAGACCTTCTCATACATTATATCACAGAGACAAAAGCCTCAGTGATAAAAAAATGGGGTGGGTATACAAATTTGATAATATTCAATGTTTTCACCAGAACTTATACTTGTAATACACAGAAATTTGAAAAAAAATGATTTATTTTAAAATTAAATATATTTTAAAGCCTTTAATATAAATTAAATATAATATGATTTTTATATTTTAATTATTAAAATTTGTATAATTGGTATAGCTATCAATTTTCAGTAAAAACATCTTTGATTTAAATGTTCATCAATAAATTCTTTTTTATTCTTCCATTTACTATAAAATACTGTATAAAATAATACAATCAACATTTTTGGGTCCAATCTTTTCTTAAAAAGACCATGGTGTTTAGTTCATTCGACCTCTCTGAGTCTCTCTGAGACTCAATTTCTTCACCTATAAAATGGGCATAACAATCTGCCTGTATAGCCATCCTCAAATAATTATTAGCATGATCAAATTAGAGTATAGAGTATATAATAAATGTATTTTCACTCTGGAGATGCCTGTGTTCTCTCTTGAACACATGCTTCTCTCTTTCTCTCCCCTTACATCTTTCTAAATGTGTAAAAAAAAACTATCTTGTTTCGCCAAAGGGAAAAATAAGAAAGAGGGAAAGAATCATCTAAGTTAAAAAAAAAAGTCACCCTTCATGATGGCCACAGCCTAATATCCTTTTAGTGCACTTGGACTTGTCAACTATTCTACAGGAATAACAGCAAGAGACTGAGTAATTTCTCTCAATCAAGGTGCTCTGCCATCTCTTTATGGAAACGCCAATGTCACTGTGAATGTTTTATAAAGAAGGGAAGATATCTATTCATGATTTTTATTCATTACCAGGCAGGTGGCAAGGAAGTTTTATTTTGTATCCCCACTCCCTGCCCTCAACATGCCAAACTATTAAACTATCTTTTAATTTTGATACATTTATCCATTCAGAAGACAGTATGAAAAACAGTTGAGGATCAGCTAGCCATCTATTATCATGACTTTTCCAGGCCAAAATGGTATTGCTGTCCCATTTATGAGTCAGGGTAACAAAGGTGATTACTGATAGTCAAGAAACAATGAAAACTCCAAGGCATTTCAGCATGAAATCTGATGTTCCATACTGCCATAGGCTACCTCAGGAGCTTTTCCACACAGAAGGAAATGGGAAACAAAAGAGATACCATAAGAAATTGAGGCACAAAGCCCACATCGGCCTGAATGAACTGAAAGTGATAACATCACTATATCACTGCATCACTGTCTTCCCCGTTGCTCATCGATTTGCTCAAGCGGGCACCAGTAACATTTCCATTGGTCACTGTCGCATTCAGGGTCAGGGGAATGAGGCCCATTATTGTTACTGTTTTGGAAATATCAAATACACCATGGGTAGCTTGCCAGGTCTGCCATGCGAGATTCTTCCAGGAGCTTTGTTTTACAGTCTCTAGATCTTGGCCACTGATAAGATTACATTTCTTTGATTACCATTATTCAATTATTCCCTGGGTTTAATTTTTTCTGGTTTAATCTCCAACATTAATAACATAGTACAATATATAGTACAATATAAATATCACCCCTAGATGCAGCTCTATGACCAAATTCCCTTGCTGATGAAAACTAAAATGTGTCTACATGTGTCTCATCTCTCTGTAAATATACAATAAATTTTCCTTAACCTACCTTTGTTATTACTAAACAGGTAAAAGAATTCCCAGTTATATTTATGCTTAGCCATTCTGCTTGTGACTTTATCTATAATATTGACAATAGACTCAAAAATACACCGAGGAAATGAATTTAGGATACTAATGTACAGAGGGATAGGGCATACTTCATTTCAGAGGGTTCTTAAATGAACAAATCCCATATTCCAGTCCTACTAAGAAAGTTGAATGCATAACTTAGAAGTTAATTAAATGATGCACTGAAGTTAAACTATTAATAAGATCATCTATCTAAGAACAGGTAACTATTACTAACTATTAACTTAACTTTTCAATGTCTGAAAGGTCTTTGACATCCCACTATGCAATTCAATGAAAAAAGAATTTTCAACCAGTTGAGCAAGTCCTTTCTGTAAGAATTATCATGGATTCTTAACATTTAAATCTACCTCAAGCTAAAATGTAGATGATCTTTGAACCCATTCACAGAAAGCTTTTGATGAAATCACAATTAATTTTCTCCCCTGGAATATATGTAGTCAAAAACAGTTTTGTAATCATCAGTCTTTATTTTTTATGAATCCAAATCAATTGTGCAGTTCTGTCTTTAAAAAAATCTTAAAAGGAAAACTCATCACTGGTTACACATTATTTTTTTTATATAAATGTCATTCTACATTTATACCAGCAACTGCAGCCATCTTTACAAACCATATTTGAATGGTTAGCAAAGCAGAGTATTTACAAACACCTTAGATACTTTAGCATTCACACTCTTTCTTCCTGCCACAGTGAATCTGAATTGGATACCACAGCTGCTGTCAGATCCAAATACAAATGCATCCTTCAGATGCCGCCCCCTACCAAGAACGCCAGGCAGAATCTGCCCATCTTTCATCCTCATCTCTTATCCTGTAGTTCACAATTAGTATTTTCAGTAGAAAGGAAAAATCAAAGGACACCAGAAATACAGCTTCTTACCCATCGCTAATGGACACAAGAGCTGTCCACAGAAGGCACTGAGCAAAATGAATCTCTGAAATGCTCCTGCATCCTCCCTGAAAGAGTACATGCCCCCACTCACACCTCTGTCAAACCACTAACACCATCACATTATTTGTAATGTATCATCAAGAGATCAGAAAGATAGTACAGCACATAGGGCTCTTGCCTTGCCCATGGCAACCAGACTTCGATCCTTGGCACTCCCTGTGATGTCCTGAATTTTCCAGAAGTGATTCCCGAACTCAGAGCCAGAATCAAATCCTGAACACCACCAAGTGTGGCCCAAAATCAAAACATAGAAACAGTCAACATACAACAAAAAATCCATTGAGAGTTACTACATTCCCCTGATTAAAACACTGTCTGCGCCTTTATATGAAGCACTTCCACCATCAAGTCGATAGCTGGTTCACCAAAGATCGTGATACAAAAGTATAGTGCTATATATAATAGTCTTTAAGAACTACACAGTAAAACAAAACAAAAAAGACAGTTTCATTTTTCTTTTTACATAAAATCATAAGCGATTTGTTACCAGTAAGAGTACCAGTATATCACATCATTCCTCCATGCATCTCCCGTACCTACTTTCGTCTAAACTCAATGTGTTCCGGGAGAATTTTAATAACTACCTTTACAGAGCAACTCAGTATTATAGGGATTTTAATATCTCTTGTTGCCCATTTTTCTACCAGTAACAGGTAGTAATACAGCTGCCGCACGCACCAAAGAAGGATTTCATGAAAACCTAATGTTCACCCAAATGAATCTCTCATGGCTAAATAGGTAAACTGAAACACAAACATTTTGTGTTTGGAGCAGATTCTCCAGAGAAAAGCACAGGAAATGTGAGTAATGAGTGACAGTTTCTTAAAGGTTAATATCTTCTTTAATCTATTTCCACAACAGAAAGGTAAAATACTGTATTAAGCATTAGGTACGCTTTGGGAATTACAGAAACAATTTCAACTATTATGTATATGTTGATCCATCGGGAAAAACAAGGAATCCTGCACATATATTTTATTTGATAAAACACAGAAGTGCCTCACATATGTTTTCTTATTAAAGAAGCACCTTAGATGTATAGGCACATGTGTATGTATATGTGCGAAAAAAAGAAGAGAAATAAGAAAGCTCTTAATACCAGACCTGGAACTGTGATTGTCACATCAGGTAATGAAACCATTAAATGCACAGTATTAAGAAGAGACAAGATGCAATTAGCCAAGAAATTACTCTGATCTCGGTGACATTTTCAAAAAATCATAATACAATATATATCGCAAGATGTGATTGACAGCCTAATCCAGTTTTGATGGGACGTAGTCCACATACTGTGAGTAAAGCAGTGCATGTCCAGATAAAGCTCACAGCTGTGAATCTCTGATATGTCCTTACAGTCTTGTCACCCAGGAAATTCCTCAGGTTTAAAAGATGATGAAAGTATCGACCATTAATGACAGGATCATCTCTTTCCCTGAAATAAAATGTACTAATCCCTTTTGCTAGGTCTATGAATTCCTAATATAAATTATATAAACTCTAGTAATTCATCTCTGTTAGCACAGTTGTGTTTGGAAATTGTACAGCAGTCTTTGCCCTATTTGAAATGCTAGATGAAAGCAAGACATGTTCGTTTAAGCTGCAGCATAAAGTAATTTAACAGAGGAAACAGAATAATTTTTGGATAATGAGAAAAACAGATGTATAACGAAGGAAGTTTAAAAGTTTTAAGGTAGCTTGATGGATTTATGTTTCATCTCTGCAAAGAATTAGAAATATAAGTTTTGTGATTTTTTAAATTAAGCATAGGCCCCTTAACTTTTAATAAGTAAATAAAGGGCATAAAGTAACTGTAAATTACAAATAATGATGTGGAATTAATTAATTACTAAACACTGTAGCACTGTAGTACTATAATCCCATTGTTCATCGATTTGTTTGAGTAGGCACCAGTAACATGTCCCTTGTGAGACTTGTTATTACTGTTTTTGGCATATTGAATATGCCATGGGTGGCTTGCAAGGCTCTGCCATGAGGGCGGGATACTCTCAGTGGCTTGCCAAGCTCTCCAAGAAGGACAAAGGAACTGAACCCAGGTCGGCCGTGTGCAAGGCAAGCACCCTACCCATTCCAGTCCAATTACTAAACATAGACATTAAATTTTTAAGTAGGCATAGTATTAATGAACAACTGAAATAAGATGTTTTACCAGTTTTATAATTATATGTGAGATTATTCAGCTAGGGAGGTGCCTAGCCAAATGGTATTAGAGATATGGTATTATCATTATACTTAAAAGCTGGCCAATATTATCTTACTATCCTGATATTTATTTTTCATTTTTAAATTCAAAAATTAAATACTACTTTGTGTAATTTATCTGAGAAATTCAAGAAATACATATTAACTAAATATAGCTTCCTGAAGTTAACTTAAAAAAATGAAATATGTCTCTTAAGACATGACTAAAATATTCTGAATAAATATACAAGATCTAATCTATGGGGGAAATAATTCAGTGATGAAGAGATTGCAATTACTCAAAATATGTTGATAGTTTCTCTTTGTAAATTACTTCAGATAAACTGTCAATGAACATAAGCCTCTTATGTTCATACTTGACCTTTAATTACAATCAATATTTTTGTTTTATTTTTCTGCTATACAAGGCTTCAAATGACTTTGTTCTCTCCTCCAAATCTAATGTTATCTTCAATTGTTAAAGATCGATTATCATTTAAACTATCTACAAGAATTTGGATACCATCATTACTTATAATAGCCCAAAGGTGGACATAGTCCTACCAACTAATGAATGAATGGATGAATAAAACTTTACATATCTGTCCAAACAATGGAGCCTTTGGGGCTCAAAAATAAAAAGGAAGGGAATAAGCTGATATGTACTACAACGTATGAATCTCAAACTGCTAAGCATCAAAAAATGCATGACAAATGGAATAACATTCTGTGATTCTACTTGTATAACTGTAAAATGGCTTTTATGTCCAGAAAGGGAAAATCTACAGTAGCAGAAAGCAATGGCTGTGGGAAAAGCCAGGAATGGAACGAGGAATGGATTACAAATGGGAATAGGATTCCTTTAAATTAGGCTGTGAGGATGCAGCACAACTCTACATTTGTAGCACTGTAGCACTGCTGTCCCATTGTTCACTGATTTGCTCGAGTGGGCACCAGTAACGTCTCCATTGTGAGACTTGTTATTACTGTTTTTGGCATATCAAATACGCCTTGGGGACTTGCCAGGTTCTGCCAAGTGGGCGGGATACTCTCAGTAGTTTGCCGGGCTTTCCAAGAGGGACGGAGGAATCGAATCTGGGTGGGTCATGTGCAAGTCAAACACCCTACCCACTGTGCTATCATGCTATCGCTCCAGCCCAACTCTACATTTATTCTCACTAAACTATATACTTTGAGAGGCTGAGGTCTGTGATATATGATATAACATATGATATATGTTATAACATAGTAAAGCTCTTTTTAAAAAAATTTTTATTAGTGAATCACCGTGAGGTATAGTTACAAACTTATTAACTTTAATGTTTGCATTTCAGTCATACAGTGATTATTTATCTGTCCCTCCACCAGTGCACATTCTCCTCCACCAATGTTTCCAGTATCCCTCCCATCACCTCCACCCCATGCCCCACCACCCCACCCTGCCTCTGCGGCAGGGCATTCCCTTTCATTCTCTCTCCTTTGGGGTCTTGTAGTTTGCAATGGAGGTAAGGTACTGTTGGGGGGATTTGGTAAGTATTTATTAGTTAAATCATGATTCAGGATCCCAAGGTGGGGATTCCCAGGATCCTTGGTCCTTCTTCAACAAGGGGGGGAAAGGATAGAAACTGCATTTGAAATAGCAAGTTTTGTTTTACTCGGCTCTCTTGTGTATGGCTAAATGATTACTTGGATGCTTATGAGTGATGATGACTGCTTGGAAATGAGGTCTCAACCTAAGCAAAAAAATAGAACAGTTTTCATATATACCAAGAATAAACTTACTTGAATGAGAAAGCATTCAAAAATCAGTAGTTGTTTTGTTTGTTTGTTTGTTTGTTTGTTTTTTACCAAAAGCCTACCCATCTTGCCATGAGATTCCATTGGGAATCATCATTGCATACATGCACCTTCTCTTCTTCTATGTAACTTTCCTCCACCAACCTACACTTAAATCCAGCATTTCACCAAGATGGCCTGGATAATCCCAATACATGAACAGTACCATATCCTCTGACACTGAACACTAGAAATGACCCTAGGGGCCTCCTGAGCCCTGCTTAGGAGATCAAAAACAATTGTAATTTATAATAATAAATATAATATTAGGGGTCAAAGAGATAGTTCAGCCGATAGAATTCTTTCCTTGTAGGTGACTGACCTGAGTTTGATTCCCAGTATACCATATGGTTCCCTGAGCCCACCAAGAGTGATCCCTGAGAGCAGAGCCAGTAAGCCCTGAGCACAGTCAGGTGTGACCCCCAATTCCCCCCAAAATAAATAAATAAAATGTATAAATAAGCAACACAACTAAAAATAAAAGGTGACTCTTTTTTTTGTTTAAAAGCTTCTGTGCTGAGAATAGTCCCTATTTTAAGACAAAGAGGAAGAACCAATTCTTTTGTGTCTGCCTTACAAGTAATAGTCAAAACCATTGTTATAGGCTCATAAACTAACAATGTACATAAATTCCTACATCTCCCGGGGAATAAAGATACCCCTGGGACTGATAGGTTATATCTGATTCAACACCCTCAAACTTCAGCACGTTTCAGCAAACTTGAAATTTGATCCAGTCCACCGTTTATGAGGGACAGAGTAGAATGAAAAATGCCTTATTTTATGTTTATTTCTTAAAATGTTTAAATGTATGCACAATAGTGTCAGACCATAAAATAGGAGCCAATCAGCTTTAAAAGTCAAATGGAGGAGTGTAACGGATGATGCCACTTATGACTCAGTTTTACAAAATACTGCAATTCCACTGCTCTAAATGGCTCTAAATGTATTCGAGATGGGTGGAACCGTGGGTGTTAACATGTTCAGCAACTTGTTTATGTTTAGAAGGTGCTTGTTCTGGAATCATTATTTGCTTTTGAATGTTTAATATTTTTTCAAAAATTCATGGTGTTTTCTTTTTATTATAAGTCTTATCTTCTGAAATTACCCCAAAATTATGTAGTTTACAATCCTTGTGGAAACTTTTTCTGCAATTTTATATACCGATTTCTATTATTCTTCATCCCCCCCCCAAATAGCACTTTTAAAAGAAAATCAAATATCAAGTTGTTACCAAGTTTGAATCATAAAAGGGGGAAAAAAACCTTACCCAGAATTTTTAAAAATATATAATCACATAATAACATTTAAAAATAAAGTAACTTTGAATCACCTAGCAACCATCCTTTCAAATTTCTCACCCCATTTTTTTCATATTTAAACTTTGACCCTACACAGTACAGAGTGACTCTGAGGATGTATTAAAATGCTTTCTTTCATTCATTTTCTATTGTCTTTTTCAGTTTTCATTTTGGAATAAAGTTCCTATGCACCTTAAAAATAAAAAAGTGTGTAAAATGTTTTTCAGAATTTTTATATGTGGCAGTTTTTCACTTTGGAGAATCACATTGTACTCTATGTATTATTAAATATGATTGTTTATGTAAAGTAACTGAAGATATTGACCTGAATTGTTTTGAATTGTTTTATATTAACCACAGTTTTGATGCATAAGAGCACAAATCATTTGGAATTTAGGGATATTATTCTAATATAATCTTTAGAGATTTTTTGTTATTTAGAAAAATATAGTGTAAGTTTAAAATATGATTTCAATTTAAAATGGGTCAAAAGGTAAACAAATACCTTTAAAATTACATGTTAAAATTCAGAAAAGGAGAACCAGCATTTGAAATTTATTTTAGAGGTTATGCCAATTTGTCATTTATATCCCATTTCTGGGTAATCAACTACAATTTTGACATTGTGTTTTAAAGCATAGAACTGTCTATGAAAAGCATCCTCATCATTGCCTACTAAAATTGCTATTTTAGTAAATATATAGTATGAGGGGTTAAATGAACAAAAAGAATAAACTCCTTTAGGTCCATTAACATTTTAAACTTTAGGAAAATGAGTGTCTTTCTGGTATGTACCAATTATGAAATGCTTTCTGCTAAAAGTGTAGAATTTTAAGCAAAACATGACACATTTCCTTATTGATATTAGACTAATGACTTTCCTAACAGTCTCTTTAAGTGTAATTCATTTGCAAAACACATAACACAAAATTTCTATAATCTTCCTATGTGAAATTGAGACCTGGATAATAGAAATAAATAAAATACAAGAAAGCTTCCTATAAAAATTTTAATTCTAGACAAATGAGTCACAATTATCATCTTGATAATTAGCAAACAATTATCCTTTTAAAAAAATTATCTGTGAAGTACATGAAAACAAGAGCATGTGAAGTAGTCCTTTTTCTAAAGGAAACAAATTCATTGGTATATCATTCCAAAGGGTTGTACCAAATGAATGCCATTCTTGGAATCTAGTTTAATAAAGAAGAGGGTAAAATAAAATGCTCAAGTAAATCACTATTTTAGAAGGAAGAAAAAAAAAGAATGGAGGGAGGCAGAAAGAGATAAGGGAAAATTCTCTACTGCTAGCTATTTAGCTGACCAAAACATATACTAAACCTACATTTTAGAAGTATTTGAATGGGGCAAATTTTCTCATCTAGGATTTTTTTGAATCTGCATCAACTATAAAATAAGTTTATAATTAATATAGTCAAAAGAACTAAAAATTAATTCAAATGCTACTTATCATGTAATTAAGAGAGAACAGAATGGAAAAGTGTGTGCAAATAGCATTACTCTAAATTTTCTGAGCTAGACAATTTTTGTTTTCCACTTAAAGCAAATGTTAAATTTTTTTCTGTCAAAATCCTAAATAGCTTTTTGACAGGTTTGTTATGGTTAATTAATTACTTTCATTTGCACTAAGTTGTATACTTGAAGATGAATAGTACATGATAACAAGGCCAGTCTCTGTGAGGGAGACCTTTGGTGGTCTATGCAGTCTGCTGCCTCATTACAGAACTAGCTATCTGCAGGAAGCCTGACTTTGAAAGGTACAGCACGTCCCATAACACCCTCCTCTAACTGAGATGATTGTAGCTTCTTCCGAAAAGTGATGATTAGGAGAGAGAAAAGCAAAACGGAATGCTGTATGAATATTTCATGTAAATGAAAGCAGGCACTTAGCGACGTGCATCTTGATTGATGCTAGAGTGCCTCTAAACGTCTTGACATTGAAGGGTTCCGACTCCCCTTCCCTCGATGACTGTTTCAAGAGCTGCAGTTAATAGTGGAATATGGCCGTATTTAACTGAAGGGCTCTTTATTAGCGGCTGATACAACGTAAGACCACAGGCCTTGGCTGAGCATGAGGGAAATGTAGATACAAGGAGACTTCCGACGAAACCCTAAATGAGATACATACTATTTGGGATTTTATTTTTCCCTCCATGGAGCATAACTGCTTACTTCATTTTAAACCCCCACTCAAGAAAAAGCTGGACTCAAACTGCAGTGCATAAAGAGGCCCAATAAACCAGAAGAAAATAACATGTATGGATGCACATGGGTTCCAAACTAGGAACCAGCTTGGATTTCTTTAACATACATGGGTAAATCTCTAGGGTAGGGTCCAGAGGTAATAAGGTAATAACTAGAAGATAAAAAGAAAAAAAGCCTGAAAAGCAAACTGATCTCTTGGGAAGTGTGTGTGTGTGTGTGTGTGTGTGTGTGTGTGTATGTGTGTGTGTGTGTGCGTGCATGTGCGTGCGTGCGTGTGCGCGCATGCATGCATGTATTAAGAAAAGATAACATTTTTTGCAATAAAATGCTTTAAAAACTATAAAATCACCAGAAAATAAAAATTTAGATATTCTTACTCTTTTTTTTTTCCTAGGGAGTATTTTGGTCACTGGACCAAGGTCCTAGCTGCCTTCTACTTACTCTTCTGGACTTCTTTCATTATTCTCTTCTGCTCACTGATTCGGGATGGGATTTTTGGGGTTTGGGCTCTATTGGGTGAGACAAATAAACATGAAAGAAAAATGATGCATCGTTCCGAGACCTGTTTATTTTAGATTTGTTTGCAATGCCCACATACTCAAAACTTCATTAGAATATGCCCCACTCCTTTCAGTTTTAAAAAAATTAATAAAAATATAAAAGTATTTGACCTTAAAAAGTGTAATGGTTATTATTATAAAACAGAAATATGTTTTAGAGAAAAGAGATTTATGTTTATCCACATGCCCTTAGAGGCTTATGTTTATCGACATATCCTTAGAACCCTTGTTGCAGTGGTAAAAAAAGCATGATATAATAGTGGTAAAATAGTAACGGTGTTGGTAGTGGTGATAGGGACAGAAGAAATAAGGGCAACAGGAGGGCTGTAGCAAAAGCACCAAATAAAAAGAAGACCCTCATTATGGGAGTTCTAAGAAATGAAGTTTCTACAGTAAAGTAGCTTTTGTCTAAAAATTCTGCATCGAACCATTAGTCCCGTAACCTCCTTCCATATATGCAAGTTTGTTCTTCCCAACAAGTAAGGAGATTGTGGCAGAAACTCAAACAGAATAATTTTAAAATGTAAATTCAGAATGGATGAGTCTGAGGCTTCAGAAAGGCAGTTGTGGAGCACGGGGAGAAGGATGATGGTGATATGTTTGCTGACATCATTGAACCCTTCTCCCCACAATGTCAGAGACTTCAGTCATTTTCCTCCAGAAAATGCCTGGGTAACTGCCTTTACTTGATCAGGATTTCTGCCTACACTGGTTCTTCACAAATCATCTGTCACTGAAAGGTAAATAAAGTCTCTATGAGCTGTGACCAGCAGAGAGCCTTCTGCCCAGGGCTCAGTCAGCACAAAGAGCCCATAGACAATTCCTGCATGCCAGAAGCTCCCAGCCTCAGTTTCCAACATTTCTTCTGAGTCCACTGAAGAGAAGACAGGAAGTAAAAAAAGCCCGAGATAATGTCTAAAACTTGAGCTTACGGAGGAATTTCCAGTTGCATTTAAAGAATTCAATTCTACAAAAAATGTGCTATATAAAATCCAGTAACCTAATAATAACCTGTTTTATACTTTTTCAATGTCCCTTCTCTTCTGAGTTTCACTAAGAAATCCTATAAGTTCTTCAATATTTTACACAAAAATAGAACTCTAAGATGTGCAAGAAATACATACAAATGGATGTAAAAAATGGAAAATTTGGAGTGGGTTTGAGTCTGCTCAGATCTGCATCACAAAACCATAGAACTGGAAAACTTTTCAAAATGACTTAGTCCAGTCTCCTGATAAAAAAAAAAAACAAAACAACAAAGAAAGATACTTACCAAAAGTCGCACACGAAAGGAGTAGCAGAGTCAACAGTAGTTTTACATAAAACTAACATGTTTTAACATAAAACAATCACTTGTTTTATGCTAACAAAATTATTCTATCATCAGTATAATGTTTTATTTGAACCTGCATTTTCTTTTGAATGCCCAATTTTTAAATTGACAATAACTCATCTTTTGTCATAGTATCCTAGAGCCTCTTACATTTGTTTTAAACCTTAATCCAATATATCACATATATTTATACAGTTTGCAGAGCACTTTCACATTAATTATCCAATCAACCCATCCAAAAGTCTTGGGAATCTAAAAACACTTCCTCTGTCTTTGAGAGGAGGAAACAGGGATTGAGTTTCTTGACTGAGCTAATGGAGACTGTGAATGACAGCAGTGCCTCATAGCTACTTCTGCTGGTTCCAAGGTCAATTCTTGTTAGCCCTCAGGCTATTATTTAATAAATACTTACTAAGCACCTACTATGTAGCCTTTTGACTCAATCCTGGAATCATCATTTTCTATGTAAGAATGGCCCCTTTTCCTATTTTTAACTCTGGAGTTTTATTTAAAGGCCAGTTAGAGATGGTGTTAAAGAACTAACCTTAGAATTGTCTAATTTTGATCTACTGAATTATCTCTGCTTTTACAGATGTTTCACAGTGCACACATGAGGCTTGCACATGAAGTCTTTATGTAACACAATAAATACAGGGATGCATTGACTTTTCGAATGGCATTAGTACTATAAGACAGAACAAAGAAATCTGCAGTCCTCTAGGCTTTTAGTGAGTTACAAAGCCTGACAGTCACACATGCCGCTTTCAGGGGCCAGAGGAAGCAAGCATGAAAAAGCTACATGCAGCGTTTGAAAATGACAAGTTGTGGATCCCAAATGCCATTATTATTATTAAAATTAAAGAGAGATTTAATCTCACGTTTCATGAGCAGTCATGCAACTGACTTTAATAACTGTAAACTGAGGCATACATCGTTCTGCAAGGAACCTAATGTTTTAATTAAGTTTCTATGCAGCCAGTGATGATGACCACGATACATATGGAGGCTGAGAGTTACAGGCTGCTCTCTTCCAAGCACAATCCCTGAGAGCCAGACAGGAGCAGCAACTGCTGATGCCACAGTTAGATATTTATGAAAGAGATGCTCTGAATTTTATCGTACTGGTATAGATCAATTTTCAGAACAGAGTCCTTAACAGTGTATTCAGAGGCTAGGTACAAAACCAATTTTATCTGCTTCAGTGATGTGTGAACTGTATGAGGAAAGACATCTCCCAACTCTCTGATAGCTTATCTTCCCTAGTGACCATTTATGCATGCTCTTGTAAATATACATATTTTACAAGGGAAGGGAGGGGGAGAGAAATGCTCTTTAAACTCTCCTTTGAGATGACCTTGAAGTAGCATTTGAATCTTCCAGGAAATTAGCAGCCAAGTGTATTTGGATAATGATGGGTAGGTGGGAAGTGCCACTCAGAGAACCAGCAATATCCTCTATTGTGGGTTCTTGACCAGAACATCTCTTATAGCAGAGACTGTTTCTTCAAGGAGACAGAAAAACAGAGTAACAGAGTTGTGTGAACCAAAAAGTTAAGTCCTTCCCCTGACTGTGTAGAATTTCAACCAGAAAAAAGATGCTATAACCTTAAAGTAACACTGGGAGAGATGTTACTTAGTGGTTTCTCAGAGATTTAAGTCAAACCAACACCAAAAAAAAAATGAAAAAGCATCCCTTCCAAGGAAATGTGGAGGTAATCAATTGCTCTTACACAAGAGCAAGCATGACAGGACAATAACAATCAAAATTAATCCTTGCCTTGCATTGTTTATATGAAGACTCCGGATTCCATATGTAAGTCAGACTGATTAAACACGTTTTCCTTCTTTTTTATTTTCAAACTGTTTGAATATCAGATTCCATTTTTAAATCTTATCTTTCCTGGGTTGGAGATTGGTTCCATGGCAGAACACTAGCCTCGCATGTGTAAGGGCTTGGGTTCAAGTTCCAGCACCAAACACCAAAGCAAAATAAAACTTACACATTCTTTATCCAGTTCTGTCTGCTCTCCCTCACTTCAAATAAACAGCTAATGAATGATTCTTCTCATGCACCTAATTAAAACTTTGTTTCAAATATCCAGGAGGCAGATGTTATAGGTATTACCATATACCATCAAATGAGACTTTCTTTCCTTCGTAAACCAAAGGTTGGTGAACTTTTGTGTGAAGAGCTAGACAATAAACATTTTAGGTTCAGGACCCTTATGGTCTCTGTCACCACTACTCAGTTCTTCCATCCATAGCGTGAATGTGACTATAGAAAATAAACAAAAATTAACGTGACTGGTTTTCAGTAATACTTTACACAGGGGCACAATAAACTGAATTTTGTATTTCATGAAGTATTTTGTTAATTACTTTCAATTACTTAAAAATTATTGTAAATCAATTTAGTTTGAGGTCCATTCCAAAAATAAAAAGCAAGTAAAATTTGGAGTGTTATGCTATCATACTTGGAATATTAAAAATACCTTATCAGGTACTTTTCTAAATAATATATATAATTTTATAGATATTTCCAAATATAAATTTTACGAGACCATTAAGCAGCAAGAAATAGTAAGCACTTCAAAGCTGACATATGTTGAAACACTGTCATGTGAAATCTTAGATATAAAAGTCATCAAATGAAATCACCAAAACTAGAAATGATAATACTTATTATTGCACATAACTGTAAACATGTATTATACCCATTGAGTAGGTATGATCCAATCCTTACAGATCACAAATATCTTCCACTTATATCCAAGTATTTACATATTTCTACAAAAATAAAGCATACCTAACTGTAGCCTTATGACTTTTCTCATCTGAATTTATTTATAGTCCATTACAACTCCTCAAAGTATACAAAAAAATTTTTTTAGTCATTATAAAAATTTAGGGGGAGGTTAAGAGTGGTGATGAGGCAGATTAGAAAGATTGATTATTTTAAATCTTACACTGAAAACAAAATATTATAGCATAATTTGGCATTTAAATCTTGGAGCTTGGAGCTTTTTACATTTTCCGATATCAAAGCACCACAGTAGACATTATAATATTGAACTTAGGGTACCTTTTGTGTGATTAAAAACAATACATTGGAATCTGAGTTCTTGGAGAATACTCAGTCAGCTTTTTGGCCTGCTCCCATTTCCAAGGCATACACAATAGGTCAATATAAGCTCCTGAGCTAACATTTTTGTGTTTGATTTTAGGGGGCAGAGGGTAGAGGTTCCCAGTTGATCTTATCTTCAATGGTAATGATAAACTGTCATTTACTATTTATTTGTTTACAACTCATAAAAAAATTGGTTGGTTCTAACATGACTTTATTTATCCAGGGTTATTCCTTCAAATTTGTCAGATATTTTAGGTAGAGAATAGTTTCCAGATACAACACATTTTCTGTTCCATAAGTCCATTTGTCATATCAACTTGGGGATGCCAAAACCAGAACTGAATTGCCAATTCACAAATATATATCATTAGAGAGTCAATGATAATGGCAGTTTCAGTTACATAGAGAGCCAGCATATTGAGTTATGAAACATCCATCTGGCCAGGAATCTGAGAACAGTTTAAAGAAATGGTGAGGGTTTTGTTGGTTGGTTGGTTGGTTGGTTGGTTGGTTGGTTGGTTGGTTGGTTGGTTGGTTGGTTTGCTTGTTTCATATGAAACATGGTTGGAAATGTTTCTGCCCTTCTTGCTTCAACCTACCTTCATGTTCCTACCCAGACCCTGTGCTCAGTCCTGGGAACACTGACCATGTTCACAGCCTGTGGTCCAGGGGCAGAGAAGGATGCTTAGAGAGAAAATAGCAGCATGATGAGGCTGTATGAGCACTCACAAGGTATGTTCCAACTTGTCTGCCTGAAGACTGGATCAAGGAGGTAAATAAGGATCTCGGCCTTAAAACATGACTGAGAATTTGCCAAGTATGGAGAGAAACCTGTTCAAATCAAACAGAGAAGACACCAAGTTCTCCACCTGGTCTCTCGACTGTGGCAAGTCCCTAGCTCCTTCTGGATTGCAGTGCAAACATTTACCTGCATAAGGCCATTTCCCCTCACAAAGTCCACTATCTCAAAATTAACTATGCAGCACCACTGTTTTACCTGCCTGCTAATCTGTAGTATATACTCCCTGAAAGCAACATGCATTAAACTAAAAGCAAGGAAGAACATCAAAATACTTCTAAAAGAAACAAAAATATGTGGAAGATGATATAGTTAAACCTCAAATGTACTCCAAAAGTACATAGAGATTGATAATTTATATATATCCTACAAATTCTACTTATAAGTATTTATGAGCTCCTGTTACCAAAAAAAATAGTTGTTTAAAGGACATATAATAAATGTTGAATCAATGTTTGGTGAATGAAAGAAGGTAAATAAAAATTGTATTAGGACCCCTCCCCCCTAAAATCAATATAGTGGGGGATAAAATCAGGCCTTTATCAAAGATTAGGCCATATAAAAATAAATAAAACTATGAGAACTGATGTTGTCAGAAGAAATAAAAAATTCTGCCCTATAGCAGAATAACCATCTCAGCTGGGCCCAACTCAGCTTCAGGTCCTGGGAGTGTCCAACATTATATGGAATCAATCCTTGTGAATTTTGTCACTGTCACTGTCATCCCGTTGCTCATCAATTTGTTTGAGCGGGCACCAGTAATGTCTCTCATTGAGAGACTTATTGTTACTGTTTTTGGCATATCTACTACGCATGGGTAGCTTGCCAGGCTCTGCCGCGTGAGCTCGATACTCTCGGTAGCTTGCCAGGCTCTCCGAGAGGGGAGGAGGAATCAAACTTGGGTCGGCCGCGTGAAAGGCGAACGCCCAACCACTGTGCTATACCAACCCAAATTATATATAAATGATATCTGGGGCAACTCTGTAGGGCTGCTCTTAATTCCTTCTCCATGCAAGAATACCCAACTCTACTGACAAGTCTATTCGGGAGTCTCGGCCCCTGCTTAAGATTTGATACCAAACTACAGGCTTGCTGAGCTAAAACCCTGACATCATGCTTATATGTAATATAGGTATGAGAACTCTAGCTACCATGTTTGCGGGTCAGTGTGTTATGAACCACCCAGAAGAGCGTGATGATAGCCTCCTATCTTATCTTCTCTGCACTAATTACTTATTTCATCCCTGTCTGCATCAGCAAGAAAAGAGTAAGCTAGCATTTGGCTTTCTCCAATAGACACTGACATTTGGATCGCTGGTTACTCACTATAATCTGAACTGTCCTCCCATCTATCAGGAAGGCACAACCATGTTCCACGTTCCCAACCACCTATCTCCAACTCTGGAATCTCCCCCTGTTCTAGCCAAGGAGTTGGTGCTCAGTGAAACTAGCCCATAAGGAGCACTTACAGGTATGTTGTTTTCCATGTGCAGTATCTGAATTTAATATCTAAATCTGAGTTGTTGTTTTTTATAATTGAATTCACCACTTCTAAAATGCGAGTAGTGTTAAGGCTCTGTAAACTAGCAATCAGTGAATGTTTTAGGTTCCAGAATCTATTCAATTAACATTCACTACCTATTTTTGCCTAAACCCTGAACTCTGTAGAGCTTGATAGATAGATAGATGGTGCATGAGGACATGAGCAACTACTTCTATTTCAAGTCATGGTTTTAAAGTATGCTATCTTATAATCTAATTGTGCATTTTCATTCCCCTAGCCTTTAGTATTTAGTCTATGAAGCAATCAGGTGAACAACAAGTACTTGAAAAAAATACATAGACTAAAAAATACATGCATACATATAAAAAACATAGGCTTAACTATCAAACATTTTCAGTGTTCTACAGTTAAAATTTTGAACCTCACATGTATTTTCACTTTTTGAAAGCATAATTCACATTTAGAAAGCTAAAGATTCCCTTCATTATAAATGATCACAACCCCCAAACCCAGCCAACCTTTTAGGTACATTTAACAATTGTTCTCATTTTAGAAATCAAAATAAGTCTAATTAAAATTATAAGAGCCTTTCTAACCTTAAGAGCTGTAATTTTTAAAGAAAATCTTTACTGTGTTTATATTGTCATTTACTTTTTGTACAAAATTTTCTATCTTCACTGGTTAGATAATTAAGCAGTATTCAAGTTTGTGAAATACTGAGAAGCATGAAATTTACATAAATAAAATAAATTAACACCATTAAACAATACAATATTGCCTCTTGACATCTCCATTTTCAGATGTCATCAACAAATAATCAAGACACCAAGTCAGGGTAGGCATTGTTCCTTAATAATTGCTTAGATTATCATAGATTCGCTAATCATTACAATATTATTCAGAAATTTGTTTTTAACCCAGTGAACATATTGCTAATGACTGAAACATCTAACAGCATAATCTTTTTCTAAGAGCAGCAAAATGCCAGGAAATTGATTTTAATTAGGTTTTAGAAAAAGAATTATGTAGAATTCAAATATGTCATTCAATTCAGATGTCAAGGAGACTCTCAAAGCGGGGATCATTTGGTAAACCGGACTTTGGAATAGAGGAAAAGTCTGTCTTTGGAATTCTTCAATCCACCCTGAAAGGTCTCTTAAGAATAAATACCCAGACTGCCGCTGAGTCCCTACCCCAAGCTGCATTTTCAAACAAGCTTCCTCCTCTCTTCCTTCTTCCACAGCAATAAGCACCAAGGCAGATCATTCAAATGGCTCAGTATCAAGAAAAACCATCATTTCCCTATCTCTTCCTTTATGTAACTACGGGGGGTTCAGACTTCAATTTAGTAAAACAGTGAAGAATTTTGAATTGAGAAGTTATTTAATTGGGTTTAGAATAAACAAATCCTTTCAAACACACAAAAAATCCAGAAGGGAAACCAAGAAGATGCCACTGCCATGAACAATGTTCCACTGGAGAAGCAGTGGGTTTGTGAAATAGTCTTTATATTTGAAAAGTCTAGTGATTCATATGTTGAATTATTTTAGATTCCTTTCAGGACATTCCTACAGGGATGCTTCTTCTGCAATATTGTTTCTTGACCAGTTTCTTGGCATTGGGATCTGTAAGACTAAGACCCATTCAGTCACTGTCACTGTCACTGTCATCCCACTGCTCATCGATTTGCTCGAGCGGGCACCAGTAACGTCTCCATTGTGAAACTTGTTGTTATTGGTTTTGGGCATATCAAATACACCACGGGTAGCCTGCCAGGCTTTGCCGTGCAGGCTAGATACTCTCAGTAGCTTGCAGGGCTCTCCAAGAGGGGTGGAGGAACTGAACCCAGGTCGGCTGCATGCAAGGCAAGCGCCCTACCCGCTATGCTATCGCTCCAGCCCCACCCATTCAGTAAGATCCAGAAAAGTGATGTGTTTCATAAAGTAAGGTCCCAGACACACTGGCAGTATTGAGGTGTGGTATATCTATGTATCTAAACTACAGGCCCAATGATACAAAAGCATGAGATCCCAACTAAAACAACAAATTTAAATTGTGCGTATTGAGGATATAGGCTGGAGGTGGGAGGGAAAATGGAAAAACTGGTGAAGGTAAGTTAACACTGGCGATGGAACTAGTGTTAGAATATTGTATGCCTAAAACTCAACTATAAATAACTTTAAAAATCACAGTACCTCAATTTTTAAAAAATAATGAAAAATTATGAATAAATGTAACATAAAAGCTTTTTTCCGCTGCTGCACAAGCATGACCCCGGAGGCAACTGAACTACTTTGGACACGAGCAGCTCGCAGAAATGCCTCCAGACTGTGATCAGAGCCACTGGCCCATGTGGCGTCAGCGGGGCATGGTTTCTCTCTCCAGACTTCTCCATCATATGAGCACTACAAAAGGGAAGTAAAAGCTTGCAGTGATGCAATTATTGGCAAAATTTTTCCTGGACTTCATACAGAAATCCAAAACCGCGTGACAGCAGCCACGTGACATAATATCTCTTAATTGTCAGCAATGTGAAACAGTTCCTTTTTAGCAGGTCTGACTATGGGGGAAACTCCAAACAATAATACTGAGTTTTTGTTGAAATATTGAAGGTAATCAAAGTAGCAGCCATTTCTCTAGACTGTGAACTAAGTAATAGCCCCACACTGGCCGAGGAGAGGAAATATCCTCCTTTCTCTGTTCTTTTCCCTTTTCGGGGAGAAACGTGGTGTGGCGTCCACCATATTATGAGGTCTATTAAGCAGGCATGAACTTAGAGTCGCAGAAATGGGAGGGGAAAAAAAATATGTACTTGAAACAGCAGGACACTTGGGCAGTCTCGGGCCGATACCAGAGCATGCTCCACCGAGATTTGACCTGGGTGGCCACACTTTTGTGCAGCCGCATTGCTGCTGATCAACCAGAATCCAGAGGCCAACTAGATTACTTTTGGTTCCAGAAACTGCTTGCAGCCATGTCTCTAGACTGAACTAAGCCATAGCCCTACACCAGCCGAGGACAGGAAATATCCTTTTTTTCTCATCGGGCTGCGTGACATCAGCCATAGTATGAGGACTATTTATTAAGTAGGCATGAACTTGGTGGCACGGGAAGGAGGGAAAAAAATGTCTATGTACTTGAAACAGCGGGACATATCTCTCCATTCTCAGCAATGGAAAACTAATTATCAAATGCTTCCTTGTCTGTAGGGCTGTCCTTCTTGGGGGGAAACTCCAACAATAGTGAGTTTTGTGTTGAAATATGGAATGTAATCAAGGTAAAGAGAAAATGAAGTGAAATTTATCAGTTATGCAGGTGGGGATGGGGCGTAGGTGGGCGGGGGTTGGGAGGTATACTGGAGTCTTTGGTGGTGGAATATGGGCACTGGTGAAGGGATGGGTGTTTGAGTACTGTGTAATTGAGACATAAGCCTGAGAACTTTGTAACTTTCCATATGGTGATTCAACAAAATAAATAAACTAAAACAAAGTAACATCAAAGAATGTGCAAAACACAATATAAATATTTTCAACCATTTTGAAATATAGTTCTATTGGTTCTCTTGGTTTTTGTGATGCTCAGGAGTTGCTCCTGGCTCTGCACTCAGGAATTACTCCTGGTGGTGCCCAAGGGACCATATGGGATGCTAAGAATTGAACCTGGGTCAGCTGCATGCAAGAAAAGTGCCATCACCAACTTTTTTCAATCTGGAGAAACCTTTGTTCATTCTCGAGCGAAAGAGAGAGATAGAGAGAGAGAGAGAGAGAGAGAGAGAGCCCATTTCTCACTGCTCCCTCACATTTTCCTAGGTAAATTTATTTCAGTAAAATAATTTTACTTCACTAACACATAAGAAAATAATTCTACTGTCCTAAATCATGCATTCTACTGCAAAAAAAAGCCACAATAACATAAAAACCTGTAAAGAAATTCAGACCCCTGATAAATTTGACCTCCTAAATTTCTTTAAACCCTTTAAAAACAATCTAGATACAGGATTGAAATACCTTAGAAATTCTGACTACTTTTTTATCCAATGCATATCTAAGGTTTACTATAGATTTTAAAAAATTAAGTCCAAAGTGGATGTTGTCTCCATAAAGTAAATGTAAAGTTCTCATTATGTATCAATCCCTTCATTCATGTATTTATCTACTTACCCAACACATGAGATTTGTTGAACACCCATCCTCATATCAACTCTACTTCCTAATAGTATAATGGCTCTTTCCTGGCCTCAACAAACAAATAATAAGCAAAGTTATTATGCAAGCATCTTATAACAAGGTCAGAGAAATAGCACAGCAGGTGAGATGCTTGCCTTGCACACAGCTGATCTAAGTTCAATCCCCCACCTCCCCAACCCCAGGCACCACCTATACTCACCAAACACCGAAGCCCCACCATGAGTGATCGTTGATTCAGAGTCAGGAGAACTGCCCTGAGTAGTGTCAAGAATGGTCCAAAAATAAAGAAGAAGAACAGAAAGAATCTTTTAGCAGGGTAAATCCAAATCCAGTGAAAATTAAAAAATTCTAGAAAATTGGGGCCATATGGTGATAAAAGAATAATGAGTATCATTGCCAGCTACTCTATTCCAAGATGTAGCACACACAGATTAACAAAAGGCCTAACTTAAATAGGGATTATAATTATTATTCCAAATTCACAAAAATTAATTTCATATTATGAGGGTTCTTTTTTATTTCAATAAGCCATGGTCAATAGCTATAAGTACAAAGTATGAGGGATACAAAAGAAAGCAGTGTGGGAGAAGAGGGTTTAACTTATGGAAGATTTTACAGAAAAAATTCCTATGCAAATATTTGAAGGATAAGTAGTAGAAGTCTGCAGAAAGGCAAGGAAAGTGAGTCAGCAAAAGCAAAGTCTAAAAAACTTGAGGTTATTTCTGTAAGGTTCTTGAAGGGTCATTACTAGAAGGTGAGCAGAACCAGATCAAGTAGAGCCTTTTCTACCTTGCTAAGGAATTTCGGTATTATCTTACAAGCCAGTGGTTATTAAGATTTTAATCTTGAAATTCTTTTCAATTCATAAGGACCACAGAGCTCTTGATTATAAGGCTATTAATTTGGAATTATCCCCAAATTATCAATATTTACTAAATTAAAATAAAACTAAGAAAGACATGTTTAAATACATGTTTGTTATTTTAATATACCACTGAATTATATTAATATATTATATAAGAAATAATTCGTTTTTCTTAAAAATCTTTAGTTAGAACAATTTAGATAGCTCTTTTTGCAAATATCATTCATATCTGCTTTGTAAAATACTCCCTATTTCCACACTTAGTCTGTGTAATATAATAGCACAGTCCCACAGAGTCACTGGAAAATTCCACTAACATTCAGAAGAAAAAAAAATTGAAAAAATCAGTAATGTTTTGCTATTATAAAGAACTTTCACTTTCCAGATCTCCTGAAAAAAGTTCAAGATTTCCACAAATATGGAATTCACACAGTGATTATATCAACACTAGTGAAATGTAGGGTCAAAAACATGAATACTATAGTAAACATGCTACCTGAACTATAATAATTTTTTAATTATTCTTAAATAACAGACATGTCAGTTTCATTTTAGAAAATGTCACTTTACTGATTTAGATATGAAGAAAACAAAATATTCTACAGAGTATGACCCAATTTCACAAATAGTACAGAAAAAACTCATTCTTTCTTGAGAAATGGCTTTCACTGTAGCACTGTAGCACTGTCGTCCTGTTGTTCATCGATTTGCTCGATCATGCACCAGTACATCTCCATTGTGAGACTTGTTTTTACTGTTTTTTGGCATATTGAATATGCCCAGGGTAGCTTGCCAGGCTCTCCAAGAAGGACAGAGGAATCGAACCCAGGTCGGCCACGTGCAAGGCAAAAGCCCTACCCTCTGTGCTCCAGTCCAGCTTTCACTGCAGAAATTTTAATATTTAACACCATCAAGACAATGTAAAACCCTCTAAACATGTTCAGTATTGATTGATGCTATAATGAAAATAAGAAAAAGAATTATGCAAAACTATGCCATACCCTTTAAGTTTAAACAAAATGGACAAATTCCTATAATAGAAACAAAATTTGTCAAAATTAGCCAAAAAAGAAACAAATATTGTTTAGTGTGGTAACCAGGACTGAAATTCATTTTGTAAGAACTAGAAGAGTAATTACCATTTATTTGCAAATGGCATTTATTTGATGAACCAGGTAGGTGCTCAGTTTAGCTATGCCTATTTCTATAAATGTAAAGATTAGAAACATCACTCTGACTTATATCCAAAATTACTAAATAAAAATACAAATAAAACTTCAAATATAAATGGACTCACTACTGAGATTCAAGGAAACCAAACATCCAAGGAAAAAAAATCATTCTAAACTCATGCAAATTATTTCAGAGAATAAGGAAAAATTAAACACTCTCTAAATAATTTAAGAGATTAGCCTACCTTTACACCAAATCTTGAAAAAGAGAAAATTTTAAAAAAATAAAAGAAAATTCTAAAATAAAAATAATTTTAATTATTGAAATAATTTAATAATAAGATTTTAAAATAATTTATTAGAAATTTAATTAATGATAAATTATTTAAGAGAAAATTTTTAAATATCTTGAACCTAGATTCAAGATACCACAATAAAATATAAGGAAACTAAGTACAGAAATATACAAAAAGTACAATATGCCATGACTAAATTAAGTCCATCTAAGAAATTCCCTGAGTACTGCTGAGTTTCACCCAAAACAACAACAAAATAACAAGCCAGAATTTTTTTATGTGTTTTAAGTACTTTAGGCCTTATATTCACTCAGTTGACCCAGGTACTACCTGGTCCCCTGAGTATTACTGGGCATAGCCCTCGAGGTCTCCAAATACAATGGTATATGTGCCGGGCCACACAACATACCTCAACAGAATCAACAAGGTAGACATTGTACCAGCTATCTTTTCAGACCATGATGCACTGAAGATAGAACTTAATCACACACACACAGACGCAGAGAACCAAATCAAACACCTGGAAATTAAACAACTCAATGTTGAACAATGAGTGGGTCAGGAAGGAAATCAAGGAAGAAATCAAAAGTTACCTGGAAACAAATGAGAATGAAGACACGAGCTACCAGAACCTATGGGACGCAGCTAAAACCATGTTAGGGGGAAAATTTATAGCTCTGCAAGCATTCCTCAGGAAGGAAGAAAGGGCCCACATAAATAACTTGAATTCACAGCTGAAGATTTTAGAAAAGGACCAACAAAAGGTGCCCAAACCAGGCAGAAGAAAAGAGATAATAAAACTTAGGGCAGAAATCAATGACATGAAAACTAAAAGACAATCCAAAAGATCAATAAAACCAAGAGCTGGTTCTTCGAGAAAGTAAACAAGATTGATAAACCATTAGCAAGACTCACAAAGAAAGAGAGAGAGAGAATCCTTATAAACAGAATCAGAAATGAAAAGGGGGACATCATAACAGAAACCAATGAAATTCAAAAGAGACTACTTTGAAAATGTGTATGCCACGAAACAAGAGAACCTAGAAGAAGTGGATAAATTCCTGGATTCCTATAATCTCCCAAGGCTGAACCAAGAAGACATAGGGTACCTGAATAGTCCTATTAATATCAAAGAAATTGAAACTGTAATCAAAAGTCTTCCCCAAAACAAAAGCCCAGGTCCAGATGAATTCTCTAGCGAATTCTTCCAAACATTTAAAGACAACCTATTGCCAGTTCTTCTCAAGCTTTTCCAGGAAATTGAAGAAACAGAAACCCTCCCAACAGTTTCTATGAGGCTCATATCTCCCTAATACCAAAAGCAAACAAAGACGCCACAAAAAAAGAAAACTACAGGCCAATATCCTTGATGAACACAGATGCGAAGATTCTCAACAAATTATTACACAATAGAATTCAACAACTCATCAAAAAGATCATACACCATGACCAAGTGGGATTCATCCCAGGGATGAAAGGATGGTTTAACATCCGGAAATCAATCAACATAATCCATCATATCAACAAAAGAAAAGATAAAAATCATATAATCATATCAATAGATGCAGAGAAAGCATTTGACAAGATCCAGCACCCGTTTATGATGAAAACTCTCACCAAAATGGGAATAGAAGGGACCTTCCTCAATATAGTCAAAGCCATTTATCGCAAGCATCATCCTCATTGGGGAAAAACTTAGAGCCTTCCCTCTAAGAACAGGGATGAGACAAGGATACCCATTCTCTCCACTTCTGTTCAATATAGTACTGGAAGTACTTGCAATAGCAATTAGGCAAGAAAAAGGTATTAAGGGCATTCAGGTAGGAAAGGAAGAAATCAAGCTCTCACTATTCGCAGATGATATGATACTATACCTAGAGAACCCTAAAACCTCTACCAAGAAACTCCTAGAAACAATAGACTCATATAGTAAAGTTGCAGGCTATAAAATCAATACCCAAAAGTCCATGGATTTCCTATATGCAAATAATGAGGAGAAGAAAGCAACATGATAAAAGCAATCCCGTTCACAATTGTACCTCAAAAAATCAAGTACCTCGGAATCAGCTTAACTAAAGAGGTAAAGGACTTGTATAATGAAAACTACAAAACACTACTTCAGGAAACAAAAGAGGACATGAAGAAATGGAAAGACATCTCCTGCTCATGGATTGGAAGAATTAATATTGTCAAAATGGCAATACTCCCCAAAGCATTGTACAAATTCAATGCAACCTCCATAAGGATACCCTTGACATTCTTCAAAGAAATGGAGAAAGCACTCCTGAAATTCATATAGAACAATAAGCCTCCACGAATAGCTAAAGCAATTCTTGGGAAAAAGAAAATGGGAAGAATCAACCTCCCCAACTTCAAACTCTACTACAAAGCAGTAGTAATTAAAACTGCAAGGCATTGGAACAACGGCAGAGCTGCAGACCAATGGAACAGGGTTGACTACTCTGACACACACCCCCAAATATATAATCATCTAACCTTTGATAAGGGAGCAATAAATGTGAAGTGGAGCAAGGAAAGCATGTTTAACAAAGTGTGCTGGCAAAACTGGACAGCTACATGCAAAAAAATAAATGGGCATAGATCTCCACCTATCACCATTTACAAAAGTCAGATCAAAATGGATTAAAGACCTTAACATCAGACCAGAATCCCTAAGGTACACTGAAGACAAGGCCTGCAAAACCCTCCAAGACATTGAAGCCAACAGTATCTTCAAACATGACATGCCACTGGCCAAGCAAGTGAAAACAGAGATAAATAAATGGGGCTATCTCAAACTAAGAAGCTTCTGCACCTCAAAAGAAACAGTGACCAAAATACAAAGACAATCTACAGAATGGGAAAGGATATTTATGCAGTACCTATCCGATAAAGGGTTGATAACAAGGATATACAATGCACTGGTTGAACTCCACAAGAAGAAAACTGCCGACCTGATTAAAAAATGGAGTGATAAAATGAACAGAAACTTCCCTAAAGATGAAATCCAAATAGCTGAGAGGAACATAAGAAAATGTTCAACATCACTAATCATCAGGAAGATGCAGATCAAAACAACAATAAGGTATCATCTCACACCACAGAGACTGGCCCACATCCCAAAACCAAAAGCAACCGGTGTTGGCGTAGATGTGGGGAGAAAGGGACTCTCCTTCATTGCTGTTCGGAATGCCGATTGGTTCAACCCTTTTGGAAAACAAATGGATGATTCTCAAAAAATTAGAAATTGAGCTTCCATTTCACTCAGCAATACCACTCCTGGGAATATATCCCGGAGAGGCAAAAAGGTATAGTAGAAATGACATCTGCATTCCTATGTTCATTGCAGCACTGTTTACAATAGCCACAATCTGGAAAAAAGCAGAGTGCCCCAAAACAGATGACTGGTTAAAGAAACTCTGGTACACAGTGGAATACTATGCAGCTGTCAGAAAACATGAAGTCCTGAAATTTGCATATAAGTGGATCAACATGGAAAGTATCATGTTGAGTGAAATAAGTCAGAAAGAAAGAGACAGACATAGAAAGATTGTACTCATGTGTGGAATATAAAGTAGCAGAGAGGTACAAGCTTGCAATCATGCAATTTCTGGCAGAAATTTCCCTGGACTTAGTTACTAAAATACTAAAATACAGAAGTTTAAAACCATATGGCCACTAGGGCGGGCGCTCGACCTCATATCTCTTCATTCTCAGCAATGGAAAACAAATTATCAAATGCTTCCTTTTTAGCAGGTCCGACTTTGGGGGGAGAAACTCCAAACAATAATAGTCAGTTTTTTGTTGAAATATTGAATGTAATCAAAGTAAAGTGAAAGTAAAGTGAAATTTATCACTTACACAGATGGGGTGGAGGGCTGGGGAGGTGGGGGGTAGGGGGAGGTATACTGTGATTCTTGGTGGTGGAATATGTGCACTGGTGAAGGGATGGTTGTTTGAGCATTGTATAACTGAGACTTAAACCTGAAAGCTTTGTAACTTTCCACATGGTGATTCAATACAAGAATAAATTAAAAAAATATATACCACCATGTATAGCCCTGGAAGAGCAACCACACACCACAGCACCACTGGAGTGGTAGGGGTATTCCTCAGCACCACAAGGTCTGAGCAGCACTGCATCTGCAGGCTCTCACATTGAACTACTGCCAGTTGTCTGAGAATGGCTAAGAAGGGTTTCCAGACCTTCCTGAGCATTACTTGGGTAGTACTGTATCACTGTCATCCCGATATAGGGTTACAAGGACTTAACCTGGATCAGTTTCAAGCAATGCAAGAGCCCTACCCTCTGGGCTCTGTGTTATCTCTCCAGCCACCAGGATTCTGACTTATTTCTTTTTTTGTAAATATATATATCTCTCTCTCCTCTCTCTCTCTCTATCTATCTATCTATCTATCTATCTATATTGAGAGTTTCCTGTCCACATGGGAGAGCCTCGCAAGCTTCCCATGGTGTATCCATATGCCAAAGCCAGTAACCAGCTGGATCTCATTTCCCTGACCCTGAAAGAGCCTCCAATGTGGCATCATTGGGAAGGCCGAGTAGAGAGGCTTCTAAAGTCTCAGGGCTAGGACAAATGGAGAGGTTACTGAGACCACTCAAGTAATTCAACGATCAACGGGATTTCGTGATATATATATATATGTATATACATATATATATATACACACACACATATATATGCTTTTTAGAGAAAAATAGGGTCCCGACAAATAGTACAGGAGGTAGGGCACTGGCCTTGCACATGACTGACTCGGGTAACATTCATTACACTCGTTACTTGGAAAATTAAAAAAAAATAAAATATTAAATTAAAATACTTCTCTGCATTAACCATTTATCTTCCTCTACCTTACTCATTATTGCTCCCTTGAATTTCATCTTCTCAATCCCTACTTTCTGGGGAGCTAAATCCAAGGTAATATGAAAAATTACTCAACTACATTTGAGATACCATAGAAAGATACCAACTACACACATAAGAGTAGCAAAAATAATAATAACAATTTAAAAAATGATAATAACAATTCTGATATGATCAAGTACTAGCAAGAATGTAAACAAAGAGAAAGTTATACTTTTAGAAGGATAAATTTAGTTCAACTATTTTGGATATTATTAGGTTTAATCTACTAAGAAATGGATTTTTTTATATCTTGAAATTTATAATTTCAGCTCCCTTGGTAAAGCCCTAAAGATATAACATATTTAATATGAAGCAATTTAAACTTTAGCCTCAGGCTCTTTTATCAGTATAAACTTCTTCCAAGTCCTAAGTTAAGGATTTCATTTAGTGTGCTAAAATTGGATGGTATGTATGTGTCTGTGTGTGTTTGCTTTAAGGAGAGTTTGTCAAAATAATATATAATTTGGGTATCAAAAAATTCTAGTTCACCATTGCCTGGAGAAATGTTCATAATACAACCTAAAAAGCGACATTGCTCCTAGTACCCCTTAAATGAAATTACCATCAGATGTTCAATGCCATATAAATCAGGGAACTCTGACAGGGAAACTGGAATTGTTATATGAATTTAACCTTATACAAGTGTGGAATAAACTAGGGGGGAAAGGTCCAAAATGAAAGAGTCACTAACCAGAACATCTTAAAAGTCTCACTGAAGGAACAACAGAAAAAGGGGAGTTCATGAGATGTCTTGAGTGCCTCTGAGGAGCTATCACCAATAAGGATGTATCACCAGAGAAAAGTGATCAACTCCACTGGTTGATAGGACCAAATAGATAGAGAAAGCGAAAATTTTTCTCTACATATTCCCTTTCAGCCAATTCTATATCAGAACCCCATAGGACAGGGAGTCCTGGAAACCACAGCTTCAACTTGCCTAACATCAGCACATACAATCCAGCACAATGAATTGCAGAATATACACACAATGAAAAATTACATTGCACTCATTGTGAATAAAGTTCAGCAACACAGACAATATAAGTGAATCTTACAAACTTAATGTTAAAGGAAAGAAGCAAAGTAATAATTCATAGTGCACAATGCAATTCCACTTCTACAAAGCTCAAATTTGAAAAAAAAAAACACACTAAGTGAGGGGCTGGAGTGATAGCACAGTGGGTAGAGCGTTTGCCTTGCATGTAGCCAACCCGGGTTTGATCCCCAGAATCCCATATGGTCCCCTGAGCACCGCCAGGAGTAACCCCTGTGCCTCACCAGGTGTGACTCAAAAAGAAAAAAATAAAAATGCTAAATGAAACCATATTGCCACATTGATTAAATTTACCTGTATAAGTGTAAAACTAAAGAAAATAGTAAGCTATCAATTAGCATGAAAATAAGGAAAATGACAACCTCTAAGGCAGTGGAAGAGGTAATGATCTAGGACAAATTATAAATGCTAGCATTCTATTTTTGACCATGATTTTTGTTACACAGCTCTTCCTTTATTACTAGTTTTGTATTTCTATATTATTCTCTTCTATTTTATTATTCCTAGTTTTACATTTCTATTTATCCAGGGATCTTTCATTAACCTTTTAAATGTTAATAAAATAATTTTCACCACTCTCTTTCAGTACCTGAGGGACCAGGCAACCACACATCACATGGAGTCTGAGAAGGTGAAGTCTGAGAAGGGAAGAGAGAGGGCGTTTTCTTTTGTAGAAGGTCCAGCAGTGGAACCATCACTCATGGGCCTGGTTTCAGCAGTTACGATGAATTCCAGGAAGGTGTCCATGCCAGCATTTGTAAGATTATAGATTTTATTGATCATTCACTATGTAGACTGCATGTTTGTGTTCTCCCCAAATTTATTTACTGAAAGTTAATACCACATGTCATCTGGAGGAGGGACTTTAAGAGGTGATTCACTCTAAGGATGAAGCCCTGAAGAAAAATATTAGTGTCTTTCTTTTTTTAAAGGCCTGGAGTGCTTTCTCATCCCTTCTGCCACAGCAGGGATGTGTGGCATCCTGCATTCAGAATGCAGACCTTCAGTGGACACCGAATCAATGCACACAAACGAACCTTGGTCTTGAGCTTCCCAGCCTCCAGAATTGTAAGAATTACAGTTCTGTCATTTACAAACCACTCAGTTTATGGTATATTTTTTCTGTAGCAACCTAAAATGGTTAAAATACCCGCAAAATCATTCTTCAAACTCTGAAAGCAGTTAAAATGTTTCTTAAAAAAGTAAAACAAGATTGAAGAAATTAATATAGGCACAATAAATAATGAAAAACAATGCAACATAAGTGATTTTTTTCTGATCTAGATCTTTCTACAGTTTTAATATAAGATCAAATCAAAAATGGTTGGCCCAAATAGTTGAAGTTATCCAAAATAAAATGTTATGAATACCAGTTGCTTATCATAAAACTTCCCCTAAGAACATATTGCATGTTAATTTTTAAAAAGACAGGGCTGGAGAAATAGGACAGAGGGTGAGGCACTTGCCTTGCATATAACCAACCCAGGTTCGATGCCCAGGGCCACAGATGGCTCCCCAAGCCCAGCTATGAGTCACATAGAGTTAGGAGTAACCCCTGCTAGGAGCATGACTTGATGAAGCCCCAAAACAAAACAAACGGGAAAAAAAAAAGCAATGACAAAAACCTAGAGCTAATGAACATTTGCTGTTGACAGATAATCATTTTCACAATAACCATGTTGTTTAATCTCTAAACTCTAGTGCCCTCTAACACTAGTGATAAAAATACTAAGATAAGGGAGATAGCACAGAGACCAGGAGCACATATAACAGAGCTGGGTGTGACACCTCCCAGCACCATCTGGTCTCAAGCGTTCTTGGGTACAGCCCTGGAGGCCCCTGAACACTGAGAAGGTGCCCGACTGCTTCCCAACATGACAGGGTCTGAGCCGTTCTGCATCCTTGGGTCCTTCATTCAACTGTCTAGCCTGGTCATCCAAGTGTTATTCAGCCAGCACTGCTTGGGAGCACATAACCTGCACCCTCAAAAGATTACATCCCAGGAATGAAAATTCAAGTGGATAACATCAAATTATTTAAGATAATATCTGTGAAATAGATTTTTTTTAATTATTTGGGGTTTGTTTTCTTTTGGGAGATATTTTAAGAGGCCCATGAAACTGTTACTGTATCACTGTCATCCCATTGTTCATTGATTTACTCGAGCGGGCGCCAGTAACATCTCCATTTGTCCCAGCCCTGAGATTTTAGCAGCCTCTCCTTAGTAGTTTTTCCCACAATTAGAGGCTCTTTTCAGGGTCAGGGGAATGAGACCTGTTCTTGTTACTGCATTTGGCATACCGAATATGCCACAAAGACCTTGCCAGGTCATTCACAGAAGAGGCCCATAAAGGTCCTGAAAAAAGGCAAAATAGATGCTCTGAATTGCTCAAGTGACCTTCAGGTAAAGAAAGAAGTAATATTGGGTGTTGTTTTTTTCCTGAGAAACTACACAATCTAGAAATTCCCAAAATATTTAAATCAGAGACAAGAAGAAGGAAAACAAAACTCTTTTTAAACAAAAGCTCTCTGGTATATTCAGTATAAGTTTCTTAGGTCAAAAATATAAAATACTACATATATAAGATCTTCAAATAGAATGGCTGCAAACATTATAAGATATGCATATGAATAAAATCATTTAGAATTGGTCTCTGAAATTAACCCTTTCAACTTTCAGCTTGAAGAGTCTTTTTTTTTTAATCAAGGGTGAATTTTTTTTCTTTTTGGGTCACACACGGTGATGCACAGGGATTACTCCTGGCTCTGCACTCAGGAATTACTCCTGATGGTGCTCAGGGGACCATATGGGATGCTGGGAATCGAACCTGGGTCAGCCGCATGCAAGGCATATGCCCTACCCGCTGTGCTATTGCTCCAGCCCCAATCAAGGGTAAATTTTATTTGAATTGGACTACTGGAACGATTTTCTTTCTTTTTCGACATAAAACTAAAATATATGGGAAATTGTGCCCTTGGAATAGTTGCTTGAGCAAAACAGGCAAGAATAGAATACTTAGAGGGCAGCAAGTGCACCTAGACCAGAAGAGAACAAAAAATTACCAAGACTTTGCTACTATGCTTTAAAGATACCTGATGATTATGTATCACCCCAAAGTCAGAGTTATGTAAATATCCCAGCCCTTGCTCTTCAAGTAAGGTGCTAACAGTTCTTAAAGTACTTGTTAATAAAAACAATAGCTAGAGCCTGGCTGGGGGAGCAGTTGTTTTGTTTAACAAGTAGACAGACTATGCCCTTGTTCAGGGCTGTAGAGGCTCCCTTGCATCCTGAATAGGTCACAGTGCTGTCTGTCTCCTTTGCTACTGATGCTGATGGACAAAGGTCAAAGGTGCCAAAAAGATTGGCTTTATTGTTTCTTTGGTAATTTAACATTTTAATAACTCAAAGATAAGGCAACCAATTTAGCAAGTAAATATTCTTCAGTGAAAAAATCATGCTTTGGAAAAATAAAATACTGACTTAACTCCCTTTCAAATGTCATTAAATGGTATTACTATGAAGTAAAAATATTGTGAAAGTACTATTATTACTTCAACATGATATTCTGCCAATTTCATCATAGTCAATGCTTAAGCTATAATTCCTATGTATATATCACAATTTACAAAAACCACAAAGAAAAATTCTATAGCAATCTCCTCTTATAGGAAAAAGATTGAGTTTTCAAAATGCCACTGTTTAACAACATGTCAAGAAAAAATATACAAGAGTCTCCCAACACAGGTCTCTCAAGATTTGAACTCAGATTTGTGGTGTGATTTGATAAGTGACATCAAGCTTATCTGTGCTTAATTAACATACATCTAAATATCCCATTCTAGCTTTTAATAAATTTATAGTTAAAATATAACTAAATGAAGTATAAATAACCCTGTTAAAAATTAAGGTAGAGAATGTGAACAGACACTTCACATAACATTAATCTAAATAATCTACAACACACACTAAGAATATAGCTAAATTGTCTAGTACTCATGGAAATGTTTTAACAAAAGATCATTGTACAAGAATCAAACAGGCAAAAATATTAAGAAAGCAATAATACCTAATTTTGGTTAGATGTTAAAAAAGTGACATTTGCCTACATTGCTTGTAGGGAGAAAATAGAGTATGTTAGTCAAATGGATAAGATTTAGCAACAGCAAAACCCAAGTGTATTTTAAAATTTACCAGCCTAGATTTGATTCTGGACTTTGAAAACAGGGTAAAATTCAGGTAATATTTCGGCTTTAAACAGAAGCCAAAAGCAGTACTCAAAATGAACATCTTCTCCCATTGTGAAATAGCAGAGGGAAACTAGGGTTAAGTGACTAGTATATTACACTGAAAAATATCTTATGTATGTCAGTAGTACACAACAAAATTAAGGATTTTGGAGTCCCTGAGTCTGAGACTTAGCAACTCATTGACTGCTTAAACTGGAAAGGTTTTTAACATTAGCAAATAATTTTCTCATCTCAAAAATACTGTAACCCTAACTTGTTGGGTTATTGGGCTTATTACCTAATGCACTATGACACACTGTGAGTAAGTACTCAATAGATGCATGTCTTTTCAGAGGTCAGCGGGTGATGACCCCTTTTTGTAACTAGCTAGCAATTATGTCCCATATCTCCTGAATGAAGAACTAAGGTTATTTTAGGTCATTTATGATCCCAATCATGAAGAAGTAAATCTATTCTTTCATTGATACACATGGATAACTAACAGTGATTCATGTTAAGTGAGTTAAATGTCTCATCTTCTCCCCAGGACTGGCACAATATCCTGTCTTTACACTGACCATTTTCCTCCAGAACAGAGACTATTCAAGCCCTACCAATTCAGTGAATTTAACCACCCTTGACGTTCAATAATAAACCTAAAAATAATTGATCTATAATTTCAGTTTAAATGATCTGACATAGCCAGGCTACTTTTAAATGACAGCAAATGGGATTTTTTAATGGAAATATTGATAGGCCCTTAAGTGTATTGGGAGTCGAGGACAATGACAATGATATTGCACTAATAAACCTAATACCATGGAGATTGTCTCTTTTTTTAAATGTGTCTTTTCTTTATCACAACATAATACCTAGCTTGACAACAGAAATGTCAACAGTTAGGGCTCTATTCTTCAAACCGTCATGCTCTATTAATGCTGTTTTTCAGGGGGATTTACTTTGTCAAGGAAGGACCAAAGAGGAAAGTCTATGGTCTTCCTATTCACTAAATCCCTCTTCTCACTGATGCACAAATGACTAACTATTCCCAATGCCATAGGAAGAATGAGATTTGAAAATGGGCCAAAAGCATCTGGGGAACAGACAGAAAATGCTAGCCTTGCATAAGCAAAGTCATGCTTAGACAAGAAGAAAAAGAAAACATTGAAGGTGATAGGAATGTTGACGGGTGCTCCTGTGCTGTTTGTGCTCTCTGTGTTTTGGGTAGCACAAGAGAAAGACTTCACTACACAAATATAATTGAACAATATTAGCTGTGCTGTGAACAGTGACTTAAGTGAGTTCCAAAGAATCCCATGCAGCTTAACCTCTTTAATCCAAAAAAACGGAGAAGGAAAATAAACTAGTTGACTAGCGGAGGCACGTAGGGATGTAAAGTATGGCTCAGGAGAGGCTTAAGGATTACAGATAGAACTGTCCTTTGTAATAAGGGGCCACTGAGAGCAGGAAGCAGGCAGAATGGAGCTTTGTTTAACTCAGAATTCACTGTGAAATTTAGATGCAGTAGAGAATTTATTTACATTTTACATTTAGAGACATACTCTGATAAACTTTGATACTGAATAAATAAACAAGCTCTAAATAAGGATACAGAGAGCAGAAGCTTTAAACACTTGGAATCAAATAATCTGCTGTGTCACCCACCCATCCTTGTAATGCATCTTGTCCCCAGACTATATTTATACACACTCTTGGTTTTAACAAACTTCCGTTGAAAACCATACAGAGGGTGATGCTCTGTCTTTAACACATGATGACAAATCAGAGTCACTGAAAGTAGGGACTTTCCCAGAGTGGCACAGCCAGAGAACTTCCTGTGATTATTTTTTGTCAGAATCTGTCCCTTCCTATATATCTACCTACAAGAGACACTGCCTGACCAAAAATAAAAGGAGACAAGTATTTTTATCTTATTTTTATTTTTTTAAGTATTTTTAATGATTGAGCTATGAAAAACTCTAAAAGTGAAGGCAGAAGACTCCCCTTGAAATATTTTATTTGACAGAGAGCAATCATTCTACGCTAATTCTAGAATTTGCATAACTTTTTTCCCAAATAAGTGCTATAAGAAATAAATATTGGAGCAAAAAATTTTTTCGCAGCAAATTGTTGTAGAAAAATAAAATTATCCCCATTTAGCCTGTCTTATCTTTCTATGCAAGTGTTGGGCAAATTATGCTCTTTAGCTATCTTCCATTTCTTCTTGGGAGTTAGAAAATATCTAGGGGGAATCACTTGAATTATTGCTACACTGGCCAAATCCTAATCTCTTTCAACTGTATTATAAACTTCACTTACACTAACCAGTTGCAGTATATATGATCTTCCTAGATACCTTTCAATGTCAAATAGCAAAGGTACTGTTTGTACAATAAGAATCATGTGACTATTCCTTCCAGCTAAATTCAGAGGGTTGATGAGGAAACCAGGAACATAATCCTGAAGTGATGCAAATTTAATAGAGGAAACCCCATTTTCTGCAAGCCTATTTTCCAGAGAGAACTCATCGATACTTGGACCAGAATGAGGGTAAGAAGTCAGAAGATTCCCTGCTTAGCAGCAATGATGCCAGGAGAGCTTTTGGCAATCTCTCTGGGGCTAGAAATTCAATAATGAATGATTAAGGTCTAAATTCCAAAAGTGAAGGCCAGAAGAAATAAACTAAGCAACAGTCTGCACTGGCTTCCTCTCTCCTCTCACCCTCCAACCCTCCCACTACCCACATACTGATCAATGGGCAACGCAAAGAACTAAGAGACCAAACTGAGAACAATTGGGGGGATTTTTCTTAGAATTTCACAGTAGACAGGAGGCAAAATAGGAAGTTGAAACTCAACAAAGAGAAAGAATTCCAGTAAAGACAAGCTCTCAGTTACTCATCTAAATCAAGACTTAGGCTGGAAATTATCCTTGAATTATATATGTCCCTGATTAATTCAGACCCTACTTATATACCACAGTACAAGATGGATGTAGTCTAGGGAAAAAATTTTAGTCTTTTAATGGTTTTATTCAATATGTTTGGCATTCAATCAAAAATTACCATGTATGCTAAGAAATAGATTAAAGAAAGGAGGTGGGGAGACAGGAAATAAATAGACTATAGGTGATCCAAATATTACAAAATAAATATATTTTTAAATAAGTGGAATTAGTCAAAAATAATAGAGCTATTCTTCAAAGAACTGGAATTTACAAAATTAATTTCGTGGCAGTCTTAGAACTAGAAAACACAGCAACTAAAAATAAAAATTTAATAGACAAATTTAAAAGTAGATGAGGCTTAGCTTAAAATGTCTCGCTTAAAATGTCTCATTTATAAGATAGGCAAATAACATGGAGCACGAACTTTATGGAAAATTTAGTAAAGATCGAAAGAGACACAAGTATGTGGGATATTGGAGAAGAGGGTATCTAGAAAACATGTTTTTGAAACCTAAGAAAGAGAAGAATGGTATAAAAGTAGAAGTGAAAAACCGAAGAGAATATAAACCCACTAATTATTTGCAAATTTTCAGTTTATTTGTGCATGATTTAATGTCAAAGAATAAATCACAATGAAAAAAGAAAATTATCTGAAATTATCCGCAAATTAACTGAACATGTTAATGAAGTTTATAAGAATATAAGCCCAAGCAATCCTGACTGCTCCAACATCTGCTGTCCTCTGCAAGGGAAATAAAGAATTTGTTTTACCTGTATAATTAAACACAAACTATAGAAGAATGAAAGAGAACAATAATATCATTCTGTAAACAGAAACACTTGGTAGAAAATACCTGCTATCTATGATAAAATGTCACATAAAGGACCAGAGAGATAACAGTAGTGTACATAAACTTCCTAGAGGAGTATCAGATTTCCCAAGGCAATAAAAAGGAAGAGCAGAAGAACTGGTTTTCAGCAGAAAGCTCGCCACTGGTGAGGGGGTGTATGGGGAAGGGGGGTGGCATGATACAATCAATACCCCACTTAGCAACCTGCTACCAGTCTCACGTATGTTACTCCCCACTCAAAAAATGATAAAACAAAACGGGTGCTAAGTTAGGGAGGGGAAAAGAGGGGAACACCAGGACAACTGCAGAGGGGAAATGTCACTGCCTCTGTAGGGAGGCGGGGACAGGAGAGAAACAGGACAGTGTATATATACTGCTTTAGGGACTGGTGTTAGAACATTGTACACCTAAAATTCAAACACAAATATCTTTGTAATGTTGTAATTCATGGTAATTCCATTAAAAACAAACAAACAAACAAACAAATAAATAAATAAACCTGCCTAGCAAATGACTGCAGTCATGACCCTGGTTCATGTGAGCACCACACACACATGATTTCCCAGTTACTGCCAGATATAATCCCTGAGCACAGAACCAAGGGTGGTCCCTGAGCATTATAGGGTGTGGCCAAAACACAAAAGAGAAAGAAAGTCATATAAAAGTTTTAGACCTAATTTAAACATATCAAAGGAAAATATTTTATAGTTGAAAAGTTGGGGGTTTTTTGAAAAGTTTATTTTTAAATTTACCATTAAGGGCTTGGAAAATGGTTCAAAGGGCCTGGTTTGATCCCCTAATCCTAACAGGAGTAACCCCCAAGCACTGATCTGAGAGTAACCTCTGTTGCAATTTTAGGCCAAAAATCAAAAATTAATTAATAAACAATATAATAAAATTTGCCATTAAGCTTTCACCTAGACCAGAAAGAGTTCCAACATACATCTAAAAATTTTTGTTACTCTGAGGGTCTGGAGCAATAGCACAGACGGTAGGGCATTTGCCTTGCACAGGGCCGACCCGGGTTGATTCCCAGCATCTCATATGGTTCCCTGAGCACCATAAGGGGTGATTCCTGAGTGCAGAGCCAGGAGTAACTCTGTGCATCATCAGGCATGACCCAAAAAGCAAACAAACAAACAAAAATTTTGTTACTCTGCATATGTGATATAATCTATATATTTTAACAAACTTCACCCTCTAGAATAGTTTATGTTCACTGCAAAACTGAGCAGAAAATACAGAATGTGTGCTCGTGCCACTGTTCCCACACATGCAGAGTACAATCCCTACCCCAACACTATCAAATCCCAGCACCAGAGGGGTATATTTGTACAATAAAAATGGACCTATAAAAACAATAGAAAAGCCTACACTGGCATACAATTATGAACTGAAGTCCATAATTTGTTAAGATTTACTCTTAGCATTGTAGACTGACAACTATCTATCAGCATAATATCATACAAAATAATTTCATTTCCCTAAAAATCCTATGTACTACCTACATTCCCCTCCCCGCCTCATTAACCCCTGAAAATCAATGATCTTTTTACTATCTCCAAATCGTTGCCAATTTCAAAGTGCCATATAATTGAAATCATATAGTACTGTGGTCTTTTACATTGGTTTCATTTACTTTATAATATGCATTTAAGGTTCTTTGCTATCAATGTATATCAATAGTATATTTGTCCTGTACCACTGAATAATAACTCTCTACGTGGACGAAGAACAATGAATTAACCCATTCACCCACTGATGGATATCCTTGTGGTTTCCAAATCCCATAATCATTAATAAATCTTTTATAAAGATTATTTTCCAATTTTTAATGTGAATTTAACTTTTTAATGTTTTTGGTTAAATATGATTGTGGTTCCTGAATTGTATGCTGAGTATGTTTAGTTTTATAAAAACTATCATTTTGTCTTCCAAAGCGACAATAATTTCCCATTTTGTCGAGCAACGTATAGAATTCCTGCTGTTCTACATCCTCACTATCATACAATATTGTCAGTGTTTACAATTTTTTAAATATTGGTGTTTAGTGGCAACATTGTTTTAATCTGCAATTCCCCAGTGATATATAACTCAGCATGAAAGGGAACTTTTTAGTTATAAATAATATCACATAAACTGTATATGACATTCAACAATGGGAAATTATTGAAGTAATCCCTCCTTAAATTGGAAACAAGATGAAGTCTGTTATTTTACATCTACTAAAATGTTACTAAATATTCCATTCCTACAAAAACAATATTCAAGAAGTGGGAAGATAGAAATTAAACTGTTTGGATATTTTTGTTTGCTTGGGGCCATCCCTGGTGATGCTCAGGGCTGACTCCTGGCTCTGTGATTAGGGTTCATTCCCAGTAGTGCTGGGGAAATTTGTGGTACCCAGAATCACAGCCCAACGAAGAGTATGCAAACCAAAAGTTGTATCTCCTGTACTCTCTTTCCAGACTATAAATGAAAACACAATTATTTTAAAATGTCAAGAAATTCCAGAAGGATCTATATGTGAATTATTAGAATGGCTATTTGACAAGACCCCTGATTCAGTGTCAACATACAAAAATTAACTTTGCATTTTGACAACAACACAAGAAAGTTTTGAGAGAAGTGCACAAAGTAATGTATATAATTGACAAGATAAACCATATTTAGGGACTAAAATATTCATATTAAAAATCACTGATTACCTTAAATTTGATCCATGGTATCACTGGGAGAGGTTAGGTGTCTATAGGACCACACCCATTGGTGCTGAGGGCTTACTCTTGATTCTACTCACAGGGATCACTCCTGGTGGGCTCAGAGGACCATAATGGGTGCCAGGGGTTGAACTAAAGTCAGTGACATACAAGACAAGAGCACAACCAACTGTACTGCCACTCTGGCCCCCTATGGCATCACTGTAACCAAAAAATCTCCAAACAAGTTTCTTTATATGTATGTGTGTGATTTCATAAATTGACTTTAAAATGTAGACATATGTACAATAACCAAGAAAAACAAGAATAGTATAAACTCTTTTAAAAAATATAAGTGGAGGATTTGCATTAAAATGGACCATAAATGATTTTAACCCTACATTAACTGAGACTTGTTATTGTGGCCCAAAGAAATAAAAATACCAACAAAACATAATAGAAAATTCAGAAACAGATCTATACATCTTCAGACATTTGATTCAGAAAGACTACATTAAGAACAATAAGAGAAATATGGTCTTTTAATTTAGAGTTCATAGGTCAACCAATTATCTAGAAAAAATAACACACTACATATAAAAATAAATTCTAGAAGAATGGTATAAATTTAATATCTTTTGTCATTAGAAAAATGATATTCAAAGTAATAGTAAATTATGAATAAAATGGAAAAGTAACAGGTATACTCATAAATTGGTGCCGTTGCTTTGGAAATTTGTCTGCCAATATCTGCTAAAAACATGAACATAAATACAACCTCCACCCAACAACCTCACTCCTAGATATATACTAAAGAATGTACACAAGTATGCTTTAAGAGGCATTTTCAAATGTCCAGGGTAGCACTAAATCACTAAAATTGAAAATTATTAAAATGTCTGTCAACAACAGAAAGACAAAGACAAACTAAGTATATATGGTGTGATATTATATGGCATTGAGAGCAAACGAATTACTGCTTTTAAACCTTAAAATACTTGGCATAGCAACATCTATCAGAAATATTGGCATAGCAGTATTTCTCAGAAACAATGTTTAGAGAAAGAAACTAGACTGACAATATCACAACTTTATAATTACGTCTTGTAAGTTTTTAAAAGATATAACGTCTTGATTATGACATCTGAAAATGTTTGTGTAACACCAGGATTATGTTGGAAGGATAGAGTTAGAAAGATTTTGAAAAGTGCTTGATAACTATTCCTTGAATTGGATGGCTATGTACACTATGTAAAAAAATTGTTGCTTATTAACTTTACTGTATATATGTTATATTTCAGTATAGACTTTTTAAAAAGTCCTAATGGGTTTAAAGTAATGTTTATTTATAAGTCAAAGCGAAGTTAAATTATAGAGTGTTGTGATAAATAAGTTCTTCTTTAGATGAGTAAGCGAAAAGACATAAAATTCCAAAGGCTCAAACTTGAGGCATGTTTATAAATAATCTAGATGAAAGTGTATCTAATAAAATCCCCATGCTTGCAGACAATACTGATATCTTTCAGGATGGAGAAAACCCAGTCAATGGGATAAACTGCAGGAAGATTTAAGAGGCTTTGAAAGTAAGCTGAATGGTGGTAAATGTGTTCTTCTGTGGTCAGCTAAATAGTAATGGAGGGAATAAAAAGAATATAAAGATGTCCTATTCAACTTTATATATGCATCAGAAAATACAGGGTCGAGTATTTATGCACAGTACTAAAAATCATTGTTGATAAATGAAGGATTAAATGAATGAATAAATAATGGGTTCAGAAGAAGCTACTAGTTTGAACTCAGGAAAATGTCAAGACTAGGAGTTATTATACACAATTTTCTAAAGAAGAACTAATATGCTAATGAATTTGGGGTAATATTCCCAACAGTCAAGAAAGATCTTAAATGTAAAGTAGAAAATAATTTTCAACTGAAGTTCTTAAAACATGCAGATAGGGTATCCAAAATATACAGATAAGACATCCAAGAGTGGAGTGGATTAAAAGATCAGTGCTATAAAGATGAAGTCGGCCAGAAAGTCAACCCAAGGCCTTAAAATTATCACGACTGTAAACTACTTGAACATGGCTATTAAGGTTTGTGATGCTTATTCTTATGTATTATCTTGACTAGACTAAAATATAGGGTTTTTTTAGGTTTTTTTTTGTTTAGGTGGAGTGTATATTGGGCAGTGCTCAAGGATTACTCCTGATAGGGGCTAGGGAACCATGTAGGATGCTGGGGGTCCAACCTGGGTCATCCATGTGCAAGGCAAGCACCCTGTCCACTGTACTCCAGCTAGGAGTTTTTTAATACAGTTTTTTAATCAAAGGCAAATTCAGGCATTGCTGTGAAGATAGGTTGCAGGTATTAACATCTACAATCAGAAACCACATACTTCCTCCTTCACCCATATGGCTTGGAAAATCCTAAATGTAACAATGTTCTAAGGATATCTTTTGTTCCAGAATATTAGTACAGGGATTAAGGTACATGAAGCTGACCCTGATTCCATTCCTGACACCACATATGGTGCACCCAAATATTACCTGGAGTGGCCTAAGTATAGAGCCAGGAGTAATCCCATAGCACCACAAGTGATTTTCCCCCACCACCCAAAAAAGGAAAAGAAAAAACAGAAAGCAGTAACGTAAAGTGTGAAAGCATATATTTATCTATATGATTGCTTTGAAAAGATAAGGAGTCAGGAATATGGTTGAGTGGGAAATGATTGCTTTGTAAGCATGAAGCCTCAATATGATACCCAGAACCACAATAAACAAGCAAATAAATAAATATGACTATATTGCTTGATGAGCTAGAGAGATAGTACAAGAGGGTAGGGCATTTGCCTTGCACACAGCCAACCCGGGTTCGATTCCTCTGCCCCTCTTAAAGAGCCTAGCAAGTTACTGAGAGTATCTTGCCCCCACAGCTGAGCCTGGCAAGCTCCCTGTGGCGTATTCAATATGCCAAAAACAGTAATTACAAGTCTCACAATGGAGACGTTACTGGTGCCTGCTCGAGCAAATCGATGAGCAATGGGATGACAGTGGTACAGTGATACAGTGATATTGCTTGATGTCTAATAAGTGCAGTAGAGGCAGTTGTAACTACTGCTGTAATTGATGCACTGAGATAGGAACTTGTGATGGGGATGGTGTTAGAATACTGCCTGAAACTCTGTTACCACAGTATCATAAGTCATGATGACTAAATAAAAGCTTTAAATGGGGATATAAAAGTATCATCAAAATGCTGTAAGTCAGGAATAGTTTTTAGAAAATCAACAATTTTAAGGTTGTATTTTCAAAGAGGAAGTTGATCTAAGGACCTCAAGAGGGGATAGTGAGTTCTTCCTGATAGATAGGAAGGGATATAATGATGTGCTTTTAAAATATTTAAAATATTAAAATTTGCTTCAGTTTGTAGATTGTGTGGCCTTGACCTCTAAGGCCTGGGCATCCATCTGCGATAGGAAAAATTAGAAATGATCCATAAGAAATTCAAGAGAAAAAGAAAGATTAATTTCTGCTAAGCAAAGGCTTATATAATAAAACATAGCCTCAGGCTAGTCTATTGCTTTAATAATCTATCTTTAAATTACATTGCAACACCCCCCCACCCCACCCTTGAACTAATATACAAATCCCAGCAAAGAACAACTTACTGATTATTCTCTTCCCTGGTATCCTGGCCTCTCACTGCATTTGAAGGAAACTCTCTAACACAGAAGAAACTTCCCCGACATGGTCTTTTCTCTGGGATTAGAACTCACACTCCCATTCTCAAATACAATGAAAATATCCAAAATTCCTTCATTTAAAAAAAAAAGTTTTGCGATGCCAAAAAGATAGAACAAGGGTTAGATTCTTTGCCTTGCATGCTGCAGAACCGGATTCAATCCCTGGCACCAAGCGTCTAGCCCCCTCAAGTATCACAAGGTGTGGTCCTTAGGGCCCTCAAGCAGCAAGGTGGCAGAGTGATCCCCTACATCCAGGGCTGAGGTAACACCTGATCCTCAGTGCCTTGTATTGAAACTTGCTTCAGCAGAACAAGTTGAGAATCACGAGAAGGAAACCTCAGGCCTTTTGAGCATAACTTGGAAAATCCTAGCCCCTCCATCCCCCAAATATAGGATGCCTAGAATCTTTTGTTGCTTCCTTAATACTTTGATTCAATCTTATTGTCTGAAGAATTAACCTTCAGGGTTTTTTTTTAACTAATGCAAGTTCATGACTTAGATGTCCATGATAAAGAGAAAAGACCAAGAGATTTCTAAAAAAAAAAAAAAGGAATCCTTGGTAGAATCAAGAAAACTTCTGAATGATCAAATCCTCTCTGCTCTTAGAACTATTGTAAGCCTGTGTTCTGAGTTCAGGAGCAGTCAGTTTCCTGGCCCCGCCCCAACTCCCCTGCTATTCTGGTGACATCAAGGAATCATGAGAGGTCAGTTTTTATTGGATTAGTAATCAGTCTTTAAGTTAATAATTTTCAAAAAATCATAAGGATTAGTGGCAATCATGTATTTCTTTTTCACAACACCCAATAAGAAATATTTTGAGAGCCTTCCAAAGAACTGAATCTGATTCTTTGACGCTAAAATGTTGGTATATTCTTGCTTCTTAAAGACAAAAAACAAGTGTCTCATCTACTTCTCTCCTCAGGTTCTCCTATAGTTTTTCAGGATTCGAATCCCAGAATCTCTTTTGTTGTTGTTAACTGGTAAAAAGTATGAGTCCTGGTTGCATGTTGCTAATTGTTAAAATAAAATTTCTGAGTAGGTTTTCCGGACTGGAGCGATAGCACAGTGGTAGGGAGTTTGCCTTGCACGAGGCAGACCTAGGTTTGATTCTTCTGTCGCTCTCGGAGAGCCCGGCAAGCTACTGAGAGTATCCAGCCCACATGGCAGAGCCTGGCAAGCTCCCTGTGGCATATTTGATATGCCAAAAACAGTAACAGCAAGTCTCACAATGGAGATGTTACTGGTGCCCATTCCAGCAAATCGATGAGCAACAGGACTACAGTGCTACAGTGAGTAGGTTTTCCAAAAATAGAATATAATAATTAAATTAATTATCTCTCTATCCTCTACCCCTTTTTCTATTGTTAGGTTGTGTCAACAACTCCAGGTTAATAGGTCATCTTCAGTGACAGTCTTTATATGTCACTTTCCATCTCTCAAGTTCAGGGAGATAGACCAATGGGCAATTCATTTTGAAACTGTCACCTATTATCCCACTGTGAAGGGTATATGAATTTGGAGTTATCTGTACTGTGATTATGAGCAAGCAAGAAATATGTGTACATCACCAGACAAATATACATAAAGGAAACAGGTTGAACACACATTTGGAAAAATATTTACAAGCTTAAAATAGTGGTTCAATTACATGGAAAGCTCTCCAAATATGAAACTCTACCCATCAATCAATCAATCAATCAAGAAACATTCTTGTATAATCCACAATGTCCCTAGTGGATTTCAGGATATACTCTGAGAATATAAAGCTAATGCTTAGAGAGCTAACATATGAAATAAGTACTTAATTATGTAGCCGACTATAATCTTTATGGGATTTCAGAGATGGTGAAATGGCCATGGTTCTCTCAGCTAATATTCCTTAATTACATGCCTTTGGCTCAGCAGGTTCAACTAGCAATATGGAAAATGTTCCAGTAAATACTTTATCACGCATTTACTCCAGAAGTACATTGTTTCCCCTTCCTATTGAGAACTAATTGGGATTACTGATGCCCATTATTAGCTGGTGATTATTCTTTAAGCCCTCTGCTACTCTCAGCATTCTGCCAGTTTGTTTATATTACCTACTATGTATCTGGAGTGATAGCACAGTGGGCAAGGCATTTGCCTTGCACGCAGCCGACCCGGGTTTGATTCCTCCATCCCTCTAGGAGAGCCTGGTAAGCTACTGAGTATCCCGCCTGCACGTCAGAGCCTGGCAAGCTACCCAGGGCCATGACGTATTTGATATGCCAAAAACAGTAACAAGTCTCACAATGGAGATGTTACTGGTGCCCTCTTGAGCAAAGCAATGAACAATGGGATGACAGTGACAGTGACTATGTATCTATCTCTACTTTTGGATTCTCTTCTCTTCTCTCTTCTCTCTTTACATAGATAACAGTAAAGAGGTCCCTTACTCCCAATTGTTCAAACTCTTATGCTACTTTCATCCATTCTTATGAGGATTTAACCCCATGAATGAAAACTGCATTTTATCCTATTTATCCCTCATGCCTCATGAACACGGAACAGTGAGACATAGAAGTATGTATCTTGGACCCAGTGGTTCTGTTCCCACTGCTAGTTGAGTGGCAATGGTGGAAAAAATTAATCTAGGCCACCTAGCTCAGAAATTATCCAAAATTCTGAGTAACTCTAAAACTTGTATTATTGAATAAGTAGGTGACTGGAAAAACTATGCAGATTAGTAGGCAAGTGGAAGGAAACAATTTACTTCCTACCACAATCTACAGGAAAAATACATCAGAAGTGTTGAAGAAGCTTAAGGTGCTACATATCTTTAAATGAATCTAGGGACTGGAGAAATAGCATAGAAGTTAAGCCTCTATACTTGCATGCAGCAAACTTGGGTTCAATCCCCATCACCATTATGGTCCTCTGAGAACCAGCAGAAGTGAACCCTGAGCACAGAGCCAGGAATCACCTCTGACCCCTGGTTGTGGGCAAAAAAAAAAAAAATCACAGTTGGATGTGGGCCAAAAACCAAAATATTTTTAAATGTAAAATTTAAATATAATAACTAATTTTTAAAAACATATATTATTTAAAATTATTAGATTATACCTCCAAAATTAGAACTTTACCTCAGAGGGGTTTCCTAAATGAATAAATAAGTCCGTTTGAATGTCCAGTGATGCCATATCAAACTAAAGTGCTCTACAAACACTGCTGCATTGGTGGCTTATTGGCCATACCCATTATTATTGGTGAAGTCCAAGATCAATAAGCTGGTAAATATTTCAAATATCTCTTTTACTTATTATGAGGAAAAGTGAGGGGCACATGTGGTGATTTCAAAGGAATAGTTGATCCAGGGAAAAGCAAAACTATGAGGTGACAGTATTTCACAATAAGCTTTATTAGGTGGAGTATATCTGGGATTGTAAAAATAGAGAGAGAGAGAGAGAGCCTCTCTTTCTGGCATGGGGAGAAGAATTTCCAAGGACAGCATCACAGGGCTAATACCCAGAGAGAATACAGCCAATGAGACTCTATGGGAGTGGGAACTCGGTTCATGTGTCTAGGTGACATTACTGTGCAAATCTAAAAATAAGAAAGCTATAAAAGCTAGCAATTTGGGTCTTTTATACTCATAGAATTTGTCTTATCTATAGATGGAAGATACTGCATGGAATTTTATGGTTTATAAGCATATATGCCCCGAATGACATAAATATGCACTTGGGTGATGTTTGAAACAATTAGATAGCTATGGTTTCTATTTTGGTAGCAGTAGACTAACTTCTACCCTGTTATAAAGAAATCAATATAGAAGATAACATACAGGGGTCGTTTTACATTCATATGATTCAGAGTACAGTCCCATTTAAACTGAAGTTTCCTATAAAACTATAACACAGAAATACAAAAATACATGTAGTACTGAGTCAGATCTAAAGAGATCTACCTTGTCTCTCCAAAAGAGTGAGACACCAAAGGATGGTGATTTTCATTTATAAACTAGAGAGGGAATGAACTCCAGCAATCAGAGGAAGATGGTAAGCAATTTCTGATAGTTACAATGACAAAGACCCTTTGAATTATCCCTGGAAGAAATGTACTTGTCTATCTTAACCATGCATCCATTTCTATGCGGGTTTTAATGGGTCTGCTTCATTTTTTACTTTCCTTTCTTTATTTTCTTTTGTTGTTGCTGTGACCAGTAGTTACACATACCTACCTGAATTCCTATATATTTATTCAGACACACTTTTGGTACATTAGAGATCACACCCGTGGTGGTGGCACCAGGGAGTACAATTGAAAGTGTCACCTCATTAAGATTTCACTCTACATGTGGTACAATACTGGGAATCAAACTCATCTGCAAAACAGACACTTTATCAATGAGTCACATCCCCAGATTCTGCATGGCTCTTTTGTTAGAACACTTCAAGACCTGGGAGAGATACACGAACAATACCAAGCAAAATTTGAAAATCAAATGTGCAAACTGTGCAAAAAACATCTGACATATGCTCCTCCTCTTAAAAATTTTTTAACTTGAGGTTACTATAATTCAATCATTCATGACTTCAATGTCATGCATCATTTTATTTAAATAAAGGATCACATGTCTCTTTTCTACAATTTCTCACCCACTGAACCATGTATCTTTTTTGCTCCATGCTATCCTCAACCAACTGTCACTGTCATCCTTTTGCTCATCGATTTGCTTGAGCAGGCACCAGTAACATCTCCATTGTGAGATTTATTTGTTACTGGTTTTTAGCATGTTGAATACACCATGGGTAGCTTGCCAGGCTCTGCCATCTGGGTGAGATACTCTCAGTAGCTTACCGGGCTCTCTGAGAGGGGCGGAGGAATCAAACCCAGAGCAGCCACGCGCAAGGTAAACGCCTTACTGCTGTGCTATCACTCTAGCCCATTCTCAACCAAAACAGAAATATTTTTGGTCAGGATGTATGGGATTAGTACAAAGAGAGAACCAAAATGTTTTGCAATAGGCCACCCTGGTGTCTTATCTTTATGAAAATGTACTGGCATATTTATAAAGGAATTTTCCTTTTTTTGAGGTATTACTCACAGGAATCCTTCATTTGATCAATCAATAAATTCCCATTATAAGAGGTTATTGAATAATGTCACTCAAAGTTGTATTGTTATACACTGATGAGGTAATAAAATCAATTCCTAGCTGAAGCCACTGTTTATGAAGAGTTGGTCTCTTATCTTTCAAAATATGACTCCATTTCTTGGACCTCTTTATAAAATCAAACTTACTCTGTCTTTAACTTTAGCCATTGAACCTATCATGTGATATACATTCTCCTGCATGGATTTTTCTCATAGTACCTCCAATTACTCCCACATTCAAGAGATGTGTACACTTTGTTCATAGGCATGTCTGAATTGTCCCTCGTTTTGTGTGTGTGTGTGTGTGTGTGTGTGTGTGTAAACACATGAATAAATGTATACCCTATGATATAACAGCTTCTGGTCCAGGATGAGTTCCTGAATTTCAAATAGACTCTGGCCATTTACAATAATGAAAAAATGGGATATAACAATTAAAGAATGAATGAATATAAATCATTGTTCAATATTACATTGAGTTTATGTCTTTGAAGTTTGACAGTGTTTTTGTGACCCAAAACATATATAATGTCGGCATCCAGAGAGATAGTACAGTGGGTAGAGCACTTGCCTTGTACATGGCTGTCCTGAGTTTGATCCCTGCACCGAATATGGCCCTTCTGCAGTCCAGGAATGAACCCTGAACACAGACCCAGGAGTAAACCCTCAGCACAGCCACTTGTGACTCAAAAAACAAGCAAAACAAAAAACATGATGCAGGTATTTAGTTCATGTAAATAAGTTAACCTAGGTAAAATTGATTTTGTTATGTCATTTTATTTACACCACAGATTCCAATAATTTGCTGATAATATTAAGTAAACACTACAATTTAAGAAATTTTTGGTTGTATTTCTTCTACTACAACTAAAAGTAAAGACTAATTTATTCAACAACAGAGATGCCTGTGATTACTGGAATGTCTGATACCCAGACCATTAGAGAATAAATGTAAATCTCCATAAAAATATTCTAAGTATATTCTTAACTAATAACAATATATTAGTTACAGCTTAAAGAATTTATATTACTAGCTTATATACTAATTTATATGTTTATATAGTAATATAAAGTTAGAAAACACTCTTGGAAATACCACTCTTTCCCATAAGGGACACTAAAGGCAAAGGTTATTGCAGGAAATACTTAGCAATCATGACATTAGTCCCCATTTTACTCACAGATGAGTGTCTCTGCTTTTTGACTTAACAAAGACACTTTTAATCAAATTTTTTTATCTCCTGCTGATGACTGATCATCTCTTATCTTTCAAACTGTGTCTCTATTTCTTAGACCTCTTTGTGAAAAAAAAAACTTACTCTTTATCTTACTCCTTGTCCTATTACATGGTATTTATTATTTACTGGATAAAATATTATGAAACATAATTCAGTCCCAAGTGTAGCCACTAGAAAATTTTTCTAACCTTTGTGATAAAAGAAGTCTTTATGGATAAGGCTTACTCAGGAGTTACTAAAAGTACTTGTTCCAGGATATTCTGGAAATGTCACTTAAATACAGAACCATAAATAAAAAATAAAACCTTACCTTGATCTCTAGATAATGCTGTATAAATCAAAGTCATGGGACAATACACACAAGGTTTTAAAGACATGTAATATAAAACATA